>NW_022985728.1:0-110911 GCF_902459465.1 Asterias rubens
TTGAGAAAGATACATTTAACTATCTCCTCCCACATGACCCCCGTACAGCAGGTTCTACCTCCTACCTTAACCAATCCATAACCCGGGGAGACCTATTGTATCTGGAATGGTAGCCCCACAGAGCGCATTTCTGAGTTTGTCGATAGCTTCCTCAAACCCTTAGTCTGTATTCCTTTTCCTTTCTCTCAATCAGATACCAAGACTCTCTCCAACAAACTAGATGAGTCAAGCACCAAATACCTGACTCTGCTATTTTGGTTACTTTTGATGTTTCATCACTGTATACTAACATACCCCATCATGAAGGCATGAGTGCATGTGTCTCTGCCCTCAATGCTAGTAATCAGTCCCGCCCCTCAGTGAGTCATATTAAGGAACTCATGAGCCACATTCTAATAAAATAATTTCACATTTTCTGACAGGCATTTTCTACAGGTACAGGGTACTGCCATGGGTACCAAAATGGCACCCTCATATGCTAACCTATTCATGTCTCAGTTGGAGGACAGACTCCTGTCCTCCGCCCCCAACAGACCACTAGTTTGGTGGAGATTTGATGATATTTTCTCCATCTGGTGTGGTGACCAAGACAGCTTGGATGAGTTTATTGACCATATCAACTCATTTCACCCCACCATAAAGTTCACTACCAAACAATCTCTCACCAGTGTGAACTTTCTAGATGTGACAATAACCAAGTCTCCTAATGGCCTTGTACCAGATGTTTACAGTAAACCCACCGACACCCACCAGTACCTTCTCTCCAATAGCTGTCACCCTAGTCACTGTAAGAAGGCAATTGCTTACAGTCAGGCCTTACATATCAGGCGTATCTGTTCCACAGATACCCTGTACAAGAGGCGCTCATCAGAGCTAAGGAAACACCTTGTATCTAGGGGACACAGCGAACGTAGGGTCCAACTTGCTATCAACAGGCCTCTCAACGTACCTCGTCATACTCTGTTGACTAACACGGGAGCTAAAAAAGCTCCTACCAATAGAGTTGCTTTGGTCACCACCTTCCACCAAAAACTACCCAAACTTCCCTCAATTCTCATAATAACATGCCTATACTTCACTCCTCCAGCAGGTTACACTCAGCAATCACTGAGGTTCCCATGGTTGCATTCCGCCGCCCTAAGAACCTTGGTGACATACTAGTCAGGGCCAAACTTCCCCCAGGTACAGTCCAAACACAACCCCCGACAGATATACTGGGGTGTCACAAATGTACCCGTTCCAAATGCAAAACGTGTCTGCACATTAAGCCCTCACTTAAGGTGAAGAGTCATACCACTGGCTCTTCATACAACATCAAGACCGACTCTGAATGCAGCACGTCTAATGTAGTCTATGTCATATCATGTAAGAGATGTGGCCTACAATTTGTGGGAGAGACTAAGACCAAACTTAGTCTTCGCTTTGCGAATCAATGTCTCTTCCATAAAGACTAAGGAAACGTACCCAGTCTCTATCCACTTCAAGACAGCCCCAATCATAGTGTCATTGATGTTGAACTTCGGGTGATTGAAGCTGCATGGTGAGGACACACACCGCAAGAATAGAGAAGCACACTGGATTCACCAACTCAGACAGTCAAACCCTTTGGACTTAACATAAACACGGGTGTAAATAACTTCTCATTACCCTCCACTTCACTTCTGCCTAAGAACTTATATGTTGTATATATTCTGGTACATAAAGTATAAATTAACCTAGTTAAAGTTGTTTTATAAATCATCACTGTAACTATCTGATGTAAGTAACCCCCCCCCTTTTTTCCACAGGTCCCTCATACCTATTTGTAAAATCAGTCATACCTTGGATCTTGCTATTATTAATTGACCATTGTTAGTTGCATCATGATGCAACTTGCTCTCTAATCCTACCCTTTCATGTCTCCCTGCATTGTTGTCCGAACAATACTTTCACCACTTTTATGGTCCAATAACTAGTCTGGGCTGTTTTGTATGAAATCAGAGACTTGCGTTTTTTTTTGCTAAGGATGGAATTTTTTATTTTATTGTGTAGAGTACACCTCAAAGTTTTCAAATTCCATTGGTAACATTTTTTTTCATTCAGTATTTTGGCGGCCATCTTGGATTTCAAAATGGCCGCCATTTTTACCTAGTTTACTCAGTAACACGAGTTGTGAATGTCACATTGAGTTCAATTCGGTGGCGATCCCCCCATTTGCAATGCCAATGCATTCAAAAATACCACTTAAAACTTTTTGGAAGTTAAGGATGGCAGCCATCTTGGATTTCAAAATGGCCGCCATTTTCTACCAAGTTTACTGAGTAACATGAGTTGTGAATGTCACATGGAGTTCAATTTGGTGGCTAAACCACCATTTGCAATGCCAATGCATTCAAAAACACCAATTAAAACTTTGTGGACAAAATGGATGGCAGCCATCTTGGATTTCAAAATGGCCGCCATGTTTTATTTAGTTTACTGAGAAACACGAGTTGTGAACGTCTCATGAAAACTCATTGTGGTGGTGGCTACACCCTCATTTGCAAAGCGAACGAATTCAAAAACAAAAAACTAAAACTTGTTTGAAGTTATGGATGACAGCCATTTTAGATTTCAAAATGGCCGCAATTTTTTACCTAGTTTACTCAGTAACACGAGTTGTGAATGTCACATTGAGTTCAATTCGGTGGCGATCCCCCCATTTGCAATGCCAATGCATTCAAAAATACCACTTAAAACTTTTTGGAAGTTAAGGATGGCGGCCATCTTGGATTTCAAAATGGCCGCCATTTTCTACCAAGTTTACTGAGTAACATGAGTTGTGAATGTCACATGGAGTTCAATTTGGTGGCTAAACCACCATTTGCAATGCCAATGCATTCAAAAACACCAATTAAAACTTTGTGGACAAAATGGATGGCAGCCATCTTGGATTTCAAAATGGCCGCCATGTTTTATTTAGTTTACTGAGAAACACGAGTTGTGAACGTCTCATGAAAACTCATTGTGGTGGTGGCTATACCCTCATTTGCAAAGCCAACGAATTCAAAAACAAAAAACCTAAAACTTGTTTGAAGTTATGGATGACAGCCATTTTAGATTTCAAAATGGCCGCCATTTTTTACTTAGTTTACTAAGTAACATTAGTTGTGGAAATCACATAAAGTAGAATTTCGTGGCTATACCCCCGTTTGCAATGCCAATGCATTCAAAAACACCACAACTTAGTTGACATAACGGATGACAGCCATCTTGGTTTAAAAATTGCCGACATTGTCAAACAAGCCAAGTGTTATTTTTTTACTGGTATCAAACAATTGTTAATTTGGCTGGAAAACGTGATATAAAGTCCATTTCTATGGTAAAACTCACATTGGCAGTGCTATCAATTTGAATAATCTCAAAACATGTTCACTTTTTGAAATGGTGGATGCGGCCAACTGTAATTTTAACTTAGCTTCTGTTTTGTACCCAAAGTTGGTGAGTGTTGTATTAAGTTCAATATAGTTTGGTTTCATACCATAATTTGCAATGCCAAGGGTTTCAATGACATCAGTCACTCAACTCATTGAAGCAATGGAAGACCATCAGTTCGGATTTCAACATGATCGCCGTTAATGAAGTTGCTTTGAATACTATTCATCATCATTATCGTCTGTGACAGCAGGAGCATGAGTGTTGCAACAATCCTCATTGCTGAACATTTGCACAGTTGGGTGCATGGTAAATTGTTTTGCTTACAGGTGCATCTTCTGGAGCAGTAGCTTTTTCCACAGTTGCACTTTAGAAGTTCAACTACAGCCTCGGGAGCAGCTGCGTCAGCTGATAGAAGAGGAAGAAGTCGGTCATCTGTCCAAGTCCATCCTAGTTTGCATGGGTCTGGAATGATGGGGTCCAAAATATTGTCCTTGGCCCAAAGGTGTGCCTGCATATGGGCCCTGTAGATATGCTGTCTCCAGGCTCCAGCTGTAGGTGGTAGCATGTTGGCACTTTGAGTTTTAGACAGCTGACTAATTTCTTCCATCGAAGTGTAGCCGGATCTTGGGCGGAGATACTATTTGTGCTAACAAGGGAACAGAGAAAAGCTTCACAACCCGTGATAACATCTGGTGTTGGTGAGTCACCCTGGCCAAGGTTTGAAAGAGCGGTTATCACATGAGGTGGAGACTTCAACAGGACTTTCAGTGCACTTTTCTTGCCTACCCCTCGAATCTTTCCTGTCGTGTCTGATCCAGTAATTGCATGAAAGCCAGGTAAAGCTGAAGACAGCACTGACCCCATTGCATCATGTATAGGTTGAAGCTGTACCCTTCTACAGTTTGAACTTGTGCCTGTTACAATTCCTGTGTTGCAACCTAATTCAGGTAGTCTTCGCAGAATGATGACCCACCAGTCGGTGTCCTGAGTAAAGAAGTCTACTTCGTTTGCCGGATTTGCCTGTGCAATCTCCAAAGCATGGACCATCATCAAGGTGTCTGCTTCTTCGTGTGTGCTCACGCCTGTAGTGGCTTGATACTGTACTCTGTTGGTTCGTACATCCTGTCGTGTTGCAGTAACAACTGCCTTTCTACATAGGTTGATCAGTTTATCAGCAAGAAACATTGTGAGTCCATCTTTTGTTTTTTTGCTGGTGAGGAATTTCTTTGCGTCTTTGGTTGGTGTTGGATCTTTAACGATCAAATCCTCAGAGTGAGAAGATGAGTACCTGATATCATCCTTAATTGATATCTTCTTGTTGTAGTTATCAAATATCACCCTGCCACCTGTGTATTTTTCCAGCATTGAGTCGACGTTTTTAGCCATTGCGTTGCCCAAGTCTTTGCACGTTTTGAATTTGCCAGCATGGACCAATGCCTGTACCACTGCCATTCCATCTATGACAAGAAACCTCTTGCAGATAGCAGATGCTGCCACTGGTGACTGGTGGACTGTTTCATCACCTGTGACCTGATCCTCCAAAGCATGAATGAGGTCGCTTTTGTTCTTGCAAGGCAATAATGTACCATCTGGGTTCATCAGCATGGGGTTGGTGCAATTAAATTCATAATCAGATATAGTACTCTGAAGATCCAGGTGGCGTTCTGATCTAGCAATTACTAGTAACCTAGAAAAGAGAGTTGTTGTTGCTTTCAGTTGAAATTCTGTGGTCTTGCCCTTGAGTTTTATTTTCTTGCAGACATCATCCCAGTTCAAGAACTTCACTTTGGTCATGCGATCCCACAGGTTACCTTCACCGCAGATCCTTTCCTCCAGGAACACCTTTTTTGCTTCAATGCCACGGTTCTCTAGGTTGAGAATGCTTGATTGAGTATTTTCCCTGAGTACTTGTTTGGTCATGAAATTATGTAACTGTTGTCCTTTGTCTGAGAATAGGTTGTGAGGCTCAATTACTGCTCTCAAAGCACTGAGGGCTTTCTCCTGATGAGCAGTTTTGGTGGATGTGAGGTGGTGATGTTCATTACGTGTCTTGTGCGATATTCCAAGCATCTCTTCTGTTTCTTTGCAGAGACGTCCAAGTTCAGGTGCAGAAAGACAGTACTTGAGTAAGGTGGCTGGCTTATTGGTTATACCTTTCAGGCCTCCTTCACCTTTCAGGATTTTGTTCTCTTGTTCTTGGGCCTGATCTGTACCTATGCTGGTAAAGGGAACTTTGTTCTTGGTGACTGCAAATTCCCCGGCAACAAGTCTTCTCCAGATGTCAGGGTTGTCCTCTTTAGCTGCATATGAACGGGCAGTAAATTCTAGAATATTCTGTGCATAGCCATACCTGTTGTATGCAAAGAAGTAAGTGCACAGATCTTCCATTGTTGCCAAGTACAGATGAAACTGCGGGTCTTTGACAGACCGGTGAAAACTAAGCAGGGCTTGTACTTGACGCATGTATATTCGAAGCCATTTGTACATAGGATATGAATCATTGGCCTCGTCAAAGTCCATTAACTGTTTCTCCAAATTCAAGCTTTCGATGTCTGTCAAAAGCTCTTGATGGGCTCTTGAATCCTCATTTTTCGTTCTGCCACTCCTTCTACTCTGTGTGCTTCACACATCGCCTCTAATCTTTGAGTTAATGCTTCCTTAACTGCAGGGTGTTCTTTGAAGAAAGATTCAATCCACAGATCAAATAATACCTGAAGTGTAATCTCATGAGCATCAACAGCACGGTTGAAGTGGCCTCCTGAAATAATCTGACTGACAGTTACACGACTATATAAATCAGAGGCAACCCACGCTTCATCAAGGCCACTGTGTTCGATGGTTTTGCCTAAACACCTGACTGCGCATAAGCTTGTGTGAAATGCACCAGGCAGGAGCCACCACTTTCCCTTGTATTGATCACCAAGATACTCAAGTTTCAGTGCCCTCTTGTAAAGATCCATGTCAAGTGTAACCATAACAGGACCAGAGTTGTCTGGACATGTGATGCGATTGAGCTGGTACACGTTTTCTAGCACTGTTACAAGTGTAGACCACTCATGTGCTGGGTTGTTGACAATAGGCAAGGCGTGAATGTTGTCAATTGGTCGATGCCCTGATTGCTCGGTTACTTGGGAGTTGAAGGCACGCCATACTGGAATTACTTGTCTGAAACTTTCAGACTTTGTTTGCATCTGGTCACTGTCAGTAGTCAAGTTTTCCATCTCAGTCTCAAACTTAGCCTCTTGCGTATATACGTCATTACCATGATTTGTTTGTTCACTTGACAAAAGATGACCAGCTTGTCTTGAGCGATGATGGCATCTTAAGAGCAGCCACAGTTGGTCTAGCTGTTGTGCATGGTCAACTTCATGCTGATGCTGTCCTAGCTTGTAGTGCTTATAGTGAGGACTTTTGAGTGGTCTTGGACTTCCGCTGATTCTGCAAGGCTGCATCTGAACAACTGTTGATGGAATATCTTTCAGTAAATCTGATGAGTCGTCACTTAATACAAGTGGGTCACAGACAGTGTCACCAACATAGCCATATGGTAAAGACTGATAAATAGATACTGCCGTTCCGTGAAAAGTATCTCGACCATCTGGTGTGTCAACTTTTATATTGACATTATCAGCTGAACATCGCACTGGAATGCCCTTGCAGACTGCAGATGGAACGTAGATGTCCTTGTTATTCTTCATTGTGTTAAGTGCATCATTAGCTATCTGGGTAACGATGGCATTGACTCGGTGATATGGTATCCCAACAGCTGCTGCACTTAGAAGATTGGTAGCATTTTTACTACGATGCATGTGATGGTTGTGAAGAGACAGCCCGACTGCTGGTGGTGTCTCATTGTTGTTGCGAAATGATGCCGTTGAGGAAATTGGCTTGTACGCAACTTGGCGGTCCGACTTACTGCTATACATGATTTGCTGACAAATTAGATTGGCAGAACGTGTCATATCTTCTGCCCTTCGATCTGTCTGTACGTCTGTTGTTCCCTGCAGGACCCAAGTAATGAAAAACAGTAGTTCACAAGGAACACCATCTCCAACACAGTCTTTCAATGATCCATTGAATCTCCAAGGATCCTCTTGCACCTTTGTCTGCACGATAGAACGAAGCTCCTTTGCAGAAAGGTATAAGTCTTTCAGACGACCTGCACGGGCACCCATATTTTGAGAACTAGCTGCAGCATTGATTGCAGCCTTCTGTGCGTCTGAAGAGTGCACATGGGATGGTCTTTTCCCATATGATGGGGTGACAACAACATTCTGGACATTCTTCAGAATGGATTCTTTAAAGGCTCCACGTGTTACCTTATAATCACTGATGCCAAATTTATGCAGAACTTTATGATAGCGCTCTTCCAGTTCAGCAATAGCAATATACTGCCCCTGGTCTACTTGTTCTTGCAGAACGCTGAAGAACTCCACTTCTGCTGCAAGAAATGAAACACTCTGTGTTGGCTTGATGATTCGTTCACTGTTTTCAACAGATTTAGCTCTACGACATGGACGCTGAATATACTTTTCCCAGTTTTTGGTGAAGCAGGTATGGTGGTACAGTATGTCGCGAGACAGCAAATCTCCAGACGACAGAACATCTGCAAGCCTAACCTTCCATGCATCTTGTTTGCTTTTGCAGAAAATTTCTTGGATTCTTGCTCCCATGCTTGCAGTGAGACACTGCTGCAGTTTCTCCTGTTCTTTTGGCTCCTCCTCATCTTGTTTGGTTGGTTGACAAAAAACACATTTTGTTCTGTCAAACAGAGAAACGCTCAACCGGGTATTCTTTGGTTTCGGAGCAGGGTCGGTTGGAACACTAGAGGGTCGCCCTCTTTTCTTATTGATAAGGATAGATGCATCTTTTGAAGCAATAGCAAGCTTGTTTCTTCTTGCATCTCGATCCAGATGACTCACAGTCTTTTTGTAGCAGTCTCTGTGCCAACTAGCTTTTTTTGCCTTAAGCTCATCGGCTGAAGTGCCCTTCAGCCTTTTTGCAACTACCACAAATTCTGGATTGTACTAAGCCCGGGAAGGGACAGTGGAAAGAAAAAAATATGCAGGGGCTAATTCGTTCGCACGGTTTAGTAATCCGTTCGAACGAATTAATAATCCGTTCGCACGGTTTAGTAATCCGTTCGAACGAATTAATAATCCGTTCGCACGGTTTAGTAATCCGTTCGAATGAATTAGTAATCCGTTCGCACGGTTTAGTAATCCGTTCGAACGAATTAATAATCCGTTCGCACAGTTTAGTAATCCGTTCGCACGGTTTAGTAATCCGTTCGAACGAAATAGTAAACCGTTCGCACGGATTAATAATCCGTTCAAACGAATTAGCAATCCGTTCGAACGAATTAGCAATCCGTTTGCACGGTTTAGCCAAAGCATGAAATGGCGCTGCACGCATGCGTAAGTGGTCCCCTCATAACAACACTTTGCTTCAAGATGGCGGAGGGCCGCGACACAAGTTCTGACTCTGATGATGACCGTGTTGGTAAGTTTGTCAACAGATGCATTGCTAATTGAAAAGACAAGGTTGGACACTTAAAAGGTCCCGTAGAGATTACATAGAGTTGTCGGTATAGGTGTATATTTGTTATAATTCAGGGTAACGTCATTATCACTCTGGTTTACTGGTCTCTGTATCAGACCAGCCATCGATTCCACCAAACTCTTCCTAACTTGGGATTAATCTTAGGACTTAGGACGAGTCCCAGCCTTGCACTGAAACATGCAAACCTTAAGATTAATCCTAAGTAAGGACGAGTCAATCGCCCCAATTCGAGATAGGATAAATCCTAGTGTTTCGTGAAATCGGCTGCAGGTAAGAATGTTATGTTACATAATGCAAGTAGGCCACTTTGCATTGACTGGCACCGGCCACAGGATAGTTACGATTATAAAAACTATGGGCCTGAAAAGGCTTGTGTGTTGTGTATGACGGCAAAAAGGTTATGAGAGTAAGCATATCACAACATACCCAAAATCCTCCTCAAAACTTTGGTCGGATCTGAAGATTTCTCCTTCACAAAAGTCATTTTCATTTCTGCTAATATATATTTATGTGCATAAATAATTTAGCGTGATGATAAAATAGCTAAATGTCACCCATGTTGAGGTAAACACGTGTGTAGTCATTGTGTAAAGGTGTTATCAAGCACTCCACAAATTTGTTGTTCATATGCACTGGGCCGTTCCAGGTAGTGACAAGTCTTCCCCAGTGGCTTTCAGAACATAGCATTACCATAATTATGTATTACCCATGTTGCTATACAAAATACTGGTGAAATTGTTTCACTGTTGTATGAGGACATTCATAGTAAGGCTAGTATACTTTTGGCTGTTGCAATTTATAAAATGTATTGTCAACCGTGGTGATACACCGTTACCTTTTATACTCTGAGTCATTGGAGACACAAGACACAAAGTTTTGACGTTTTGCCACAGCTTCAATTAAATTTTGTTTTGAAGTTTCGCCAGATACCAAATCTTGTTTGGGCAAGCTGGAATCAACATCAGGGCTAACAGACTTTAATTAATAATTATAACATATCCAAAGGACACCTGCAGTCCAGTGGACCGCATTATTTTGTGTGCATTGCAATGGTTCAAACCATGACTTAAAATTGTGATAAAATCTCACATTAAAATTAAAACTAAATAAGTATTTACTTTTTGATGTTTGTAATAAAGAAATTTCTTAATGTTTTGTCTCAACATGCAGATTTCCTCAGTGACAACCTTGAAAACGTTCGTCCTTCTTCCAGCGAGAGGAATACCTCAACACCAGGAAACAAAATTCAAAGAATCAAACTCCATCGGGGTCAGGTTTTTGTAGAACTAAACAATGCTGTCAAAAACGGCACAGTATCATCGAATGATGCCGTTATTGAAGTCGAGATGATTCTACCTAATGGAACTGTTGAAAAAGGGGAAGATAATGGGGGGGTCTTCAGAGACGCTCTCGCCGAATACTGGGAAACATTCAACAAGAAATGTGCAACAGGAAGTATCATAACAGTTCCAGTAACCCGACATGACATGAAAGAAACGTGGAAATATGTTGCTGAAGTTATGATTATTGGGTATAAAACAGTGGGTTATTTCCCCATCAAACTTGCAAAACCATTCATGAATCATTGTTTTGGACATAAAACACAGGAAGACGAGCTTGTAAAGAAATTCTTGCAGTTTATTCCGGACCACGAGAAAAAGATCATTGAGCAAGCTCTTACAGATTTTCAGAGTGTTAGTGAGGATGACGAATTTTTGGATATGCTGGATTCCCATGAGGTGAAACCCTGCGTACGTGAGGACAACTTCAAAACAATCTTGTCAGAAGTGGCTCATAAAGAACTGATCCAGGATACTGCATACATATCAGATTGCTGGCGGGTTCCTCTCAAACAACGTTTGACACAACTACTACCAAAAGGGGGTCTGGATGAGTTATATAACAAGCTAAAGCCCACACCCCACAAAGTGACATCCATCCTGCAGTTTGAGGAACATCTCGAGCGAAAAGAGCAGAGCATCTCTACTTTCTTGAAGAAATACATAAGGCAATGCCCTGAGGAACGTCTTCTAAGGTTTCTTAGATTTTGCACAGGTACTGCATTTTTTATTTAGACGAAAACACTGACTCTGCTTTTTTAAATTCAAATAAATCATTAACATGACATTTTAAACTCCATGTTAGTGTAGTCTAACCTGAAGGAAAAGTCAGTTGTACACGTAGGTTTCACTTAAAAAAATGAAGGTATATTACATGATGTACATTCTATTATTGCGTTACTCGGTTATTTTCTGGGGTTTAAGATTAATTGTACATTAACATTATTTTGATAATTATATGTTGCAAAAAGATTGCTTGAACATTGATATGCGTCTCTCAAATGTAGTTTTTCAATTTGTACACTCAGTAGACGTTGTGCACTGTATTTGAGTAATGGATGATAAAATCGTTCTTCTAACAGGTGCAGATGTCCTGATTGCATCATCTATTAAGGTGAGGTTTGTAGAACCACTGAGTGACTTCTCAAGAACTCCTGTTGCACACACCTGCGGTTATGTGCTTGAGTTTCCCAACAGCTATGGCTCCTACTTAGAGTTGGCAGAAGAATTAACCGAGCTCCTTGACTCAAAAGTATGGGTAATGGATATCGTATAAATCAGTAAGCATGAGATAAAGTAAAGTAGCCATTGTAATAATATATGCATTTAGGTTTTATGCTCAACTCTATTTTACTCCTTTTTTTTTAAATGCGTCAGTGTCTTCCATCGTGTTCATATAAGAAGTTCTCTAAACCATAATGTTCAATTCGGCACAATTCACAGTGTGTCCATAGTTCATGCACAGTGCAAATTCATTAACAGTTTATGTTACCATAGTTTGACCATTATTACCATTGGAACAATCATAGGCTGTTTAGGTCATAGGTCAATTTAGTGTCACAGAAATGGATGGAAGACACAAATACTTTTCTCAGTTGAGAAATAATTATTTTTCCTAATTTTATTTGAAAGCTTATGTATCTTTTTTTTTGTGGTTGCATGATATGCACTGTGTACCAATCTAAGTTTCCGATCCAGCAGTCTAAGCCCCTTATTATTTAGAAAAATAAAAGCTTATAACTGATTTGCAGGGAGTGCTCTTATTACTGTTATCTAAAGGTAGTTCTTCATGAAGAATGACTGGGAATGGATGAAAAACAAAAAGGTTTGATAAAAATAACTGATATTTGTGTACAAAGAAGAAGAAAAATGCTTCATTGTAGATAGACAGTTACGTGTTGTTTTTTATACTCGACAAAGAAATCGATAGACAACTGAAAAACGGTTGACATTTATGCAAAGATACATTACAATTTAATGGTTGTTAAACAAATTGAACGAGTCATGCTTGCGTGTTCATAACACTAATTGTAAAGACCAACCCCCCCCCCCTTACAAATTCGGGCATGTGAAAACATTTAATTGTTCTTTCTTTATTCTAAACAGTTGATGATGTATATTTTTAAAAGTATTGATAACAACAAATCATAGGCCTAGCCTGGAAAGTATTTTCCCAGCCAGTGACGCAAACGGTGGTTCAGCAGTTAAAGTACATTATACGACTTTATTAATGCACACAACATAAAATCGTCAAAACCTACATACACAAATTAGACAAGTAAAATGAAAGTATCAAACATTTCTGAGCTGCTGTAGGGGTAGTATAAATCGTTTTGAAAGCATTTTATACAGTTTAAGTGTTATATAAGTGTTGCAGTTTTCTTGTAGTTTTTAAGAGTTTTAACAGTATATCACTTTGTGTTTCTCCCGGGACATTTATGATTTGTTGGCGTATCTATAGTGAAAGGAACCTATAGAAAGAACATATTTTTAAGTTAATAATTATTTCAAGTCTGTTTTCTTCCTAGCTAGAATTACTTTGAAAATATTTTCTGATATTTCCAACAAAAACTTGAATTTCATTCCAATATTTCAAACTCTCTATAACTAAGATGGTCACACCAAATGGCGCACCCATTGCGGGAACTTAAAGGAACACGTTGCCTTGGATCGGGCGAGTTGGTCAATAAAAAGCGTTTGTAACCGGTTGTTATAAAATGCATATTATGGCTAGAAAGACATTTTAAAAGTAGAATACAGTGATCCACACAAATAGGCCTCGAAATTGCGTGGTTTTCCTTTTACATCGTGAACTAACACGGTCGGCCATTTTGTGGAGTCAAATTCACAAAATGGCCGATCGTGTTAGTTCGCAAAGTAAAAGGAAAACCGCGCAATTTCGAGACATAATTTTGTGTGGATCACTGTATTCTACTTTACTAACATCTTTCTAACATAGGCCTATGCATTTTATAACAAACAGTTACAAACGCTTTTTATTGACCAACTCACCCGATCCCGATCCAAGGCATAGTGTTCCTTTAAGCACCACCCCCCCCCCCCCCCCAACAAACACACAGGCAATAATGTCATTTTTACAAATGAAAACAAAAAAAATAATAACAGTTTGCAAGGGGGAAAAGCTAACTTTGTTACCGTGGTGGTGGTAAAGTAAACAGATGGTGGTGGTGGTGGTTGGGGGGGGGGGGGGGGGGGGGGGGTATTATATAACGAGCACATTTTCTGTCTGACAAACTAACTAATGATACAAATTTAAATGTCAGATCCTAAGTTTACATATAAATAAAACATAAAAATAAAAACATTGTTTAGCAAGACATCCTGTGCGCCACTTTTAAACGGTGTATAAAGAAACACGTTTGTATTATACATTTGTAACTGTCCTAATAAAACTATAGCCTTACCATTGAGTTGTCATGCTGACAGGGCCCAATTTCATAGAGCTGCTTAAGCAGAAAAGAAGCTAAGCACAACAAAATTATGCTTACCAGAATAAGGTAACCAGCCAAAATACCATGTCACATGCACCATTTCTTAATGCCTGCTCATTTTTGCTAATCACACATTGTAAGCAAAATTACCTGCTTAAGCAGCTCTATGAAATAATTTGGCCCTGATCTTGTCTGAATGGCATACATTCACGGCAATTAATTTGTTGAACATTTTGCCACGATGCACTTTTTAAAAGATTGTTTACACTATTTTGTTAATCTGTTTTCTGTATTCCATTGTTAGTGTTTACTTGCCGTTTGTTTCAATAAAAAAGAACACATCAATTCGCCAAGAACTTATTACTTGTCATTCTTATACTTTAACGGCGTCTTAAAAACTGTTGTCAGTTTGCACATTATTGGCGAAGTGGCTCAATATTGAGCATTCATCACTTGCTTAACAACACATGGCGGCCTACTTTATTAATTTTAGACAATCGGCTTGAAATGAAACGACGATCTCTTCTTCAGCTTTTCGATAACGTATACACTTTAGACTTTATTCACAAGTGTATGATTTATACTTACTTTTTAAACAGTATATTGACCGTAACTAAATTAGATCTTTAATAAAAACGCGCTAAATGTATTTTGTACTTGCACTTCAAGCCCACATGCACTTTTAATTTGAAAGAGTTGTGTGTGTATTATTTTGAAGTATTCATGTCAAAAGCTTTGACAGAGAAGGCAGAATGCTGGTTTGCAGCTCTAAGACCACAGTCAAACACTCCAAGATCTTGGCCCAATTTCATGGCTTTTTTTACCGCAGAATTCTGTGCTTGTGATCTCCATTCTTCGCTTACAGTGAAAATGCTGAATTTCGGCGCTAGTTTAAGCAAAGAATGCCTGTGAAACGTGAAGTACGCACGCGCCCAAGAAACATTTTCGTGCTAATCTGTGATAAACACTGCTTCCATAATCGCCGATTCGTTGCTTACGGTAAACAGAGCCATGAAATTGGGCCAGGGTTTTGGTATAGTAACATAATCGTACATAGGACGTGGAAGGCAGAGGTGGGTTGGTTTATCCCATGTTTTGCTAGATCCAATTATGTTCATTTAGTATTTTCACTAATCTGAAGATTGTAATAAATGTTATTCATTTAATACTGACAATACCTCTCTCAGAACGAGGTACAATTCAAGTCCACTGTAGGCATCATGTGACAAAGTAAGGTGTCTCTTTGCCATGATAAAACTGCAAAGACGGAAGACGTCCTCATCGCATGGAATCGATCCTCGGAAGATACATTCTTCCTCACATTCGTCTAAATCATCTTGAGTGATCCCCTGTGTGTAGTTTTTAGTGTTATATAATTCTGGCACGAAATACATAACATTTGGTCGGCCGTGTGGTACATTTTCATTCTTGGATGGGGAAATGATATGCGTATTCCACACATCAGCTGTCCGGTCAAGTTCATCCTGAAAAAAATAGTAATAATAAATTATAAAAAGTGTTAAAAAGATAATTATAATAAAAATAGATTTGCACACACATATGAAATATTACTGACTCGAAAACTTTCAACTATAAAACACCAAGTTTGTCATCATGAGACCTACTCACGTTTGAAATTGACAAATTGTCATAAAAATAAGGAAAACAAGAAAAGAAAGAGCAACACAAGCAGTATAAAACGTGTACCTGGATTAGGCCGAGGAAACAGAAGAGAACTAGGTTCACGTCAAGAAAGGTGCCATCAAAGTATCCCTCGTTCTTCATTCCATGGAAAAATTCTAGCCAGAACTCAATGCATTCTTTCCTCAAAAATCCCCAAAAACTTTCGATCCGTTGATTGTGGTTGCTTGAACCGTACATGAAACTCCTTTCTTCTGCAAAGGCATCACTTCCATTACGCCGTAAGAATCTCTGGAATTCCCGTACATAGCAGTTCTCTGTCCCACGGTCTGCTCTTACAATTCTAGGACAGCCTTAAAGACTTTTTACAGTTTCAACGAAGTAACCGCCGATAACTCTTGGATCACTGCTGGTCCTGTACGCATTGAGCCAGCATAGTTTTCTTGCAAACCCGTCAATGCATCCATTAATGCACAGACCGAAGGGACGCAACTTGTCATAGGAGTCCATGTGCCATATATAATTTGGTCCCTTTGAGAAGTAGGACCGTCTTGATAGTCTTCTTGCACGCCGCATTTCCGTTCCAATAGGATCGACCAAAGACAAGATAACCCTGACGTGTTCTTTTCTTACATTTAGACCATTCAATTTGCATTTTTCAAACATCCATCTGTATCCATGACAAGAACCTGACCCTTGGAGTTCTCGTCTTATGAAAGCAACCACTTCTTGAAGATTGGTATAATTTTTCCGACGAAAAAGCCCTTGTCTCTGTAAGGTCCTCTTCAAAGTTCTTTCACTTAAAAGTATTTTGTGTTTTGCAATAAGAATATTTACAATATCCTTATACTCCAGGCCAAGGTGAAAATATATCTCTATCAGTTTGTTTCGGTTGGTCATGTTCGTTCTTGTGGTTGAGAATGGCACAGACTATTTGATGAATTCTGATGCTGGTAGACTATTGAAGCTGTTAGGGGATGCCGTTAGACTTTGCTCAAAAGACCTAATAGAAACAAAATAAATATAAAGATGTAAAGTGCTATTTCTTTGAGAAGGAATGGAGCATAAATCCAACGTTATGGTGGCACATAAATAAAGGGAAATGTATGTACTCTCTTTCTAAATAGCATAATCAAAAGAAGCCTTCATTGGGAAGGTAGGGATGAGAAGTAGATGGCTCAGTAAGTTTGGTCATCTAATGAGTCTCCATTATGCAGAACCCCCCCCCCCCCCCCCCGAAAAAAAAAAAAAAAAAAAAAAAAAAAAAAAAAAAAAAAAAAAAAAAAAAAAAAAAACCAACAATCTAACAAACAAACAACAAACAACAAGTAACTCGCGTATTTGGGAATAATTTCTCGCTCGCTCTATTAATACTAATGGAGTCATTTGTTCTGTAAATCGTTACATAGACATGACACTGTTTTGTAAAACAGCGCATTCTCTCCCGCCATACCCGTCAACTATGTCACCCTTTTGCCGTCAAAAGAGTCAACCACAAGCTTTTTTAGACCCACATTCAATTGTTATAATAATTATGATAGTGTGATCTTGTGGCCAGTGCCAGTCAATACTAAAGGGCATATACGTACAAAAGTAAGTAACATTAAAATTCGTAGGTGTTTTACACAGACCAAAGTGATAATTACATTACCCTGAATCAAAACAACTATACACACTACCGACAACTCTATATAGTCTATATGAGACCTATTAAGTTTCAATTAACAATGTATCTGTATCCAATCATACTGATCAAGATTGAAAAACTTACCAACACGGTCATCATCAGATACGTCAGGTTTACTTGCGTCGCTGCCCTCCGCCATCTTGAAGCAAAGTGTTGTTGTGAGGGGATCGCTTACGCATGCGTGCAGCGCCATTTCATGCCTTAGTTAAACCGTGCGAACGCATTACTAATTCGTTCGAACGAATTGCTAATTCGTTCGAACGGATTACTAATTCGTTCGAACGGATTATTAAACCGTGCGAACGGATTACTAATTCGTTCGAACGGATTACTAATTCGTTCGAACGGATTATTAAACCGTGCGAACGGATTACTAATTCGTTCAAACGGATTGCTAATTCGTTCGAACGGATAACTAAACCGTGCGAACGGATTATTAATTCGTTCGAACGGATTACTAAACCGTGCGAACGAATTAGCCACTGCATATTTTTTTCTTTCCACTGTCCCTTCCCGGGCTCCGTAGGATTGCAGTAATCAGACTTTTTATACACACAACTGAGAAAAGATTCACACGCCGATTCCTTGAAGGTTCTGTACTGAGTGTCCACAAGCTTTTCACAAGTGTCTGTCTGACAAAACAAACAAAGTTTGAAATCGGTTGGTGGATTGTCAGAGGTCATCATTTAACATGATCTGAAAAAGAGAAAGCAACATTTTGTCAGACAAAACCCCAAAAGCAATAACAACTGAAATAAGAATGGTAAAACATAAACAAAATCCATACAAAATTGCTTGTCTTGTCTTTTAATTTTGACAAATGCAATGACAGTGATTTATAACAATAAGCATGTTCTTAATGGGCCTCCGTAGTTTTAAAAATTATGTCTCAGTGATTAGGCTTAATTAATTGTTTTCACATAATTATCTTTTTGAATTTTTTTTTTTATAAATTAATTTACACAAAAACCACTATCATAATAAAGTCTAAGCTTTTGAAATGAAGTACCTTTCCTTGACAGGAAATTAAGTTATTGACTTATTGGTAATAACTTACTATTAACATCTATGATAAGAACAACATCTTTGTACTTTTGTTAATTATAGATTACGCAATTATTATTTATAGAAAATGTAAAATTATAATCCAAGAGTTATCTATAAGTTGACAGTGTTAACATTTCATAAAAATTGCTTAAAAAAAATTGATACTCACCAACTGTTTGTTGAACTTAGGAGGACTCAGTTGTTAACTCTTTAAACAATGGCGCAAACTTTCAGCCAATAACATTTGCTAAAGCGCCACCAAGAGGCATTTTGTACTGTTATGGATACCAAGATGTGCCATTCAGTTGGAATATAAAGTAGTTAACCTAAATATGTTCTTCTTTGTTATAAAGCCATTATCAAATTCCATCTACAAGGCCTTCATACTGCTTTAAGGTCTAACAACATTCATGAGTTGGCGGCCATTTTGAAATCCGAATTGTCGGCCATTTTTAAATCCAAGATGGCGCTCAAATGTTAATACGCTTCTGGAAAACTGTACCTTTGTGGTACAGACTTTTCAATTTGCTACTAATTTGGAACTCGTAATATCACTCCTAATGGTTGTAGGAAAATCTTAAAATGGCGGCCATTTTGAAAACCAAGATGGCCGCCAACTGTTTTTTCAGAGTAAACATTGCTTTCAGATTTTTGAGAATCCAAATAAAGCATTTTGACACTAGTTCAAACTCTTTACTGTCTCGAACGTTAATGATATGGGCAAACATACTTAAAAATGGCGGCAATGATGAAATCCAAGATGGCCGCCAATTTTGTCTTTTTTGGGGGAGAGATAAATATTTGTGAAGTCTTTGGTAGTCTGCATAAAGCATTTTAACACTAATTTGGATCCCATACGATGTATAACACCAAAGTTACAGTCAAAAATCACAAAAAATGGCAGCCATTTTGAAATCCAAGATGGCCGCCAAATTACGAAACCAAAAAAATGTTACCAATGGAATTCTTGCTCAGTAAGGCATAAGCTACAAAATAAGCCAAACATTTCCATCCTTAGCAAAAAAAAATGCAAAAGTACATAAGTGCCCAGACTAAACCCTTCCTTTCATTCTAAACATCCTTTGTCCTCGCCACTCCACTCCTATTGGTTCATAGCCACCAATATTGTTTCTGAAATAGGAACTTTGATTGGCTGTTATTTTCCCGCTTCTTTCTGGATCCTTTCCTTAATCCCTTTCCCCCTCTCTTTTTCTATAAATGGATATGTATTTGTTTGTACTTGTTTTATGCCTCTGAAGAAGGTCCGGATTGGATCGAAAGCTAAGGCCATCTACCCTATTCATTAAATATATATATATATACATATATAAATTTGGGGGGAGGGTGTTTATGGTTTTTTGGGGGGGAATATGAAGGAACATTGACGTTGGCGTGTTACACCACCCATAACGCAGCAACACAGTCCTGAGAGAGTTGGAATATTTTGAGTGGACTTTATCTTCTCCTTTTTATTTTCTTTGAGCGATGACACTTCTCCCCCACCCCCATGTAGTTTTGGGATTGGATGCAGCAGTAGTTACTGAGAGGGGTACATACTATTTATTGTATAATAGAAAGTTATGAAGTAATTATTATGGTTGTTACCAGTCATGACAGATGGTATAGACATTGTGTTGTATTATTAGGATTTGTACTTTGTAGTACATTTATTTACATACCCGAGATTTATGTGTGACTTTCAAGGCATTCTTGTTTGTTGTGGTGAGAACAAAGGAGTTGCATCCCATTATTTTGTAGAAGAAGCCCTGTTCAAATTTGGTGGCGAGGTCTTTCGGAAGGAACATTTCCATTAAGTTGTCTTGATCTGTAATGACCTGCAGTGCGCAGAGTCTAATTTTTTTGGATAGGCGGTTTTTGACAGTACTTTAAGAACAACTGTGGACATCTGTAGAAAAAAAGGATACTTTTTAATCAATTACATAATTTAAAAACCATACACAGTTACACATGTTATACATACAGTTCCTACAGGCAAGACAGACAGACATGTCAGGGTATACCTGTTGGATAACATTATATCTGTAAGAAATACAGATACAAATTAATCCTTGTAAAAGTATGGATTGGTAGATCACTGTGTTCATCTTCATATCCTTTAACATCAAATAATTTTGTAGGTCTACATGGTCTAGTCTCACTAGACACTAGCCAATTCACTACAAATGCACAGTACTATTTATTGTAATTATTTAATTTTAAGTTACCTTAGCTCAGGTTTAGTTAGTAGTGGTCGGTTGTTGGTCGGTTGTTGGTTTGGGTAAAATTCCGGAGGCGACGCGCTTGCATGCTGTACATACACACACTGGCATCTGAAGCAGCTAGAGCTATATCATTCGGACGCGCGTGACGGATGTTGTTTACCACCGCGTGGTGAAAGTTTGACAACTCAAGAGCGCCCTCTTTGTACACAGATACTTTTTTTGTTAAGTTTTCGGGGGACCGAACGAATCAAAAGTCCGTGTACAAGGTTGAACATGTTATCAAGATGATTGAGTCTGTATGTACATGTACATACACTCGCGTGTGTGTGGGTAGTATACATGATCATGTACATGTACATGCATGTGTATACTTGAGACCAGGATGCAGTACGCTGGGGGGATCGGGAGGAGAAAGAGGTGGCAGACGGCACCATTTTGCTGTGATTGAAAAGGTGACAACACGGATGAGATGCTAGTGTAAAATAACTGTTATTATGTACTGTTGTGAAGTACGTTATGCCGTTTAAATAATTAATGTTGAGATTATATCGGTGTGGAGATTATTACTGTTTTTTGGGTTTCAGTGACGGAGTGATTATTTGTTGATGTTTGCAAGTATCCTATTTTATTTATAAACGTGATTATCGCAACTAGTTTTGCCGCAGCCAGATAGATAGTACTATGGCTAGTACTACTAAGTCTAGTGTAGTACTACATTGTAGTACTAGTAGTACTACCTAGCGAGCGGCGTACAAATTTGTTTGCATTGTAGACTGGTTAGCAAAACTAAAAGCATGTAGGCCTACATGTACATTAACACAGTTTAGGTGCAAGGAAGATCCGGAATGTAACGTAAACAACTGGGTCAAGATAATATGAGATAGGCTAGTTTAGAAATTCTGGTTTGGTATAGTTAAAAAGTGTCTGATATATTAATTATTATTATCATTAATGGTTAATAAGTTTTGTCAGACTACAGTAGTATTTTAGTCTTTATTACAAAAATAAGAAGTGCTAGATTGTTGTTTTCTTTGTGCAGGGTAGACATGGCAACTGGGGTGCTGTAGTCTTTACAAAAAAAATGTTGACACCTGGGGGGGGGGGGGTTGTACGAGCTACGTACACTGCATATTGTGACTGAAGGAAACAAATGAGAGTAAACCACCCCAGTTTTTGTACAAAAAGGTGAAAGGCGACATTGTCACTTTATTTGAATAGTTTGTTATCAAAAAGTGTAAAATATTATGATACATGTATGTTTCTAGTTCAAAATTGTAGTAGTATATTCTTGGGAAATGTGACAGAATTTATGTCTATACACAGTTTGGAGAATATTTTGAAATTGATGTGTTATAGTTTTGGGAAGATGTTATTACTTTGTTATAGTCCATTGCATATTTTGTTTAAAATTATATAAAGACAGTGGGAACCTGGGCATTAAACAATATTGTGGATTTCATTTGATCTATTTAAAAGGTTGGCTTATAGTTTTGAGAAACCAATGCAGCATCGTTAAGATTTATTGGTAAACTATTTGGTAATTGTTGAGATTCTGTTGAGATTGTATAAATGCACAGGGAGCTTTTGAGTATGTGGACAACTGTACATGCTGGTTTATAGTTGGTAATGTGTTTGTTGTATGGCAAACATATTGGTGGCATTGCATATAGTTTATGTTTACACCTTAGCAACCATATTGTCTTGAAAAGAATCAGCGTTCAATGTTTATCATCACATGACCATTTATAAACAGCCTTAATGCACAGTTATCACCAGCCGTGATGTTATTTGTAGTGTACAAGGATCTATTGGAGCATGTGTATGAATTGCTGCACTCGTTGAATGTTTAATTTGAGAAAAGTGTGAATATTTTTAGGGAATGTGCAGCAGGTATTTCATACCTGTGCCTGTTACTATGCTATCGGGCAAGCTTAGTGGTGTATTGGTAAAGATGTGTGATGTATATTGCAAAATGTCGTGGGTTCAGTTCCTGCTGAAGGCATCTTTGTTTTTTCTTGTAGCACCTGCAAAGTGCGGAGTAAACATGAAGTGTATATTTAACATATAAGAGCATCATGACATTTTTGAAAATTGCCTGATGCAAAGTTGTGTAACACATGAATGAATGTTGAACTTTTGTTGAATGATAATAATGTTATAAATTTCCTTGATTATTGTACAGAAAATGACGAAAAACTACAAAGCTGCAGCCAAGAAGAAGAGGGATGAGATGCGGGAACGGAGGAGGAAGAGTAAGGAGGAGGTTGGCATGGATGTTGGCCAACCAGGTTTCTTATACAGGGCTCACCAAGCCGTTAATCTTGGCAGAATTAATGAAAACGGGGCTCACCAAGCCGTTAATCTTGGCAGAATTATTGAAAACGGGGCTCACCAAGCCGTTAATCTTGGCAGAATAAATGAAAACGGGGCTCACCAAGCCGTTAATCTTTGCAGAATCAATGAAAACGGGGCTCACCAAGCCGTTAATCTTGGCAGAATAAATGAAAACGGGGCTCACCAAGCCGTTAATCTTGGCAGAAATAATGATATTGATAACGGGGCTCACCAAGCTGTTAATCTTGGCAGAAATAATGATATTGATAACGGGGCTCACCAAGCCGTTAATCTTGGCAGAATCAATGATAATGATAACGGGGCTCACCAAGCTGTTAATCTTGGCAGAATCAATGATGATGATAGCGGGGCTCACCAAGCCGTTAATCTTGGCAGAATCAATGATATTGATAACGGGGCTCACCAAGCCGTTAATCTTGGCAGAATCAATGATATTGATAACGGGGCTCACCAAGCCGTTAATCTTGGCAGAACTGAATGTTTAAACGGGGCTAACCAAGCCGTTAATCTTGGGAGATTGGAAGTTGTTGATGAAGTGCATATTATGACTAATATTGAATTGATTTTAAAGAATGATGATACAAATGTTGATACTAAAATGAGTACCACAGGAAGTGAAGAAAGGGATAAGTTGATGGTGGAGAACCAATCAAAAGGAATGACACGTGCTGGACATTTACAGGTAGATGAGAAACAGAAAAATCAGGTAAATGCCAAGGTAGCGGACAAAGAGCAATTGAAAGAAGTCTGTTGGTTGTGTGACATTGTATTGATTAATAAAGATCACACAGTTCAATGTGACAAGTGTAGCATATGGTATCATATTGATTGTATGGGATTTTCAGAAGGTGTTTGTCAGGCTCTATCAGAATCCAGACTAATGTGGATTTGCCGTAAGTGTGGTTTCTCAAATTATACGGATTGTTTGTTTCATGACTTTGGTATTCCAGAAGATGACAATAAATTTCAAGCAGTATCGGATGATGATGACGATGACATTGCAGTAGAGTTAAAGGGGGGGTACAGAATTGGTAAGAAAAAACCTCGTAAAAAATTCCTAAGATCACAGATTTACATAATACTTACACGGTCTAATGATAATGATAGTAGAAAACATCCCTTGAAATATTTCCGTCCATAATGCCATATTTGATGAGAAAGAAAGAAAAGTAATTTTCCGCTCGGACTTTATCGCTCCGGTAGCGTTTTATTAATTTTTTGAATCAATTTCGTAGATACTGCCCTCACACGACCAATAATAGTTATTTTGTTTTCTCAATTCGGCACGCGTAAATAATTCGCGAACGGTCGGTTACTGGTTCGCAGCAAACGTCGTTCTCAAGGATGATCGATCTCGCCGCGCAAAGCGCACCAAATTAACCCTCCGTGGAGATGAGCCAAGCATATGAGGTTGTAGTGTTATTCACGTCGATGAGTTGGCCACGTTGCTGCTCTAGACACACGCACGAACACACACACGTAAGCTAAGTCATGCCTGAGACCAGCACTATGGCCAGTTCAAGCCCAATGAAGTGAGTATTTTGTTTAATTTAGAATCCAACAAACTTGTCATTTCATCATCTGATTTTTTTTTTTTTTTTTCAATAAGAAAATCTTCACCGTCAAATCGGAAAATCTTCGTGTGGCATTCCAACGATACCACTAATAATAGTAGGCCGGTCAACCACTCACACAAACAAAACCTGGATACGGACTATCGGCAACACAGATAGCCGTTTTAGAATTGCTGTAATTTTGTTGTTGTTTGAGCTATGACTGTGAATTTTTGGGAAGTAAAATAAACTTATATGTTGCATATGTTGTGAGAGTTTCGTTATTTTTGTGTATTTGATATAAATTTTATAGCATTCTGAACTTGAGTATACGCAGCGTGAAGCTCAGCTTCACGAAACCGTAGCCGACAAAAATTGTTACAGTGAATTTTCGATCGCAAGAATTCCGGTGATGCCATTGTCCAATCTCACCGCAAGAGGTCTCATTCGAAAGCTTAGATCCTCAGCTTTCATTTGGCGCATGCGCTGTTGGGGGGTTAAGCTCAACCAAAAAGTTATAACGTTCAGAAGAAAGTTCACTTGCGATCTCTAAGAAAAGGGTGAGTAATTTCCTAAGCGCAACCGCAAATGGGTAGTCGAGTATTTCTCCTTCCATAAAAACTAACCTTTTGTACAGTTTTAGTGCTCATTCACGATGAAAACAGCATCTGAAAATTGTATCTCCAATGAAATGTGAACGTTTTTGAGTGAGTGACATGAGTCCAGTAGTAACGATCGGCCTATTGTGTGTACGTCCGTGTGTGTGGATTTCACGTGCATTGAGCATGCATACGGCCGGCTGGCCGCATGTGTGTAGTAGTCCTACGTGTACGTGCACATTCTGTTGTGCAACAGTATGGCATGTTTTGTGGGGCTATACCATTTTTGGGAGGGGTGTGCGCTTTGTGATATTATAAAAATATATCATTTTGTATAGGGAACTAAGGATAATTAATTAATTAAAACCATGATTTTAATCACAATAACCATTTAGAGAACTGAGATGACAATACCTTTTTCCAAACAAAGAAATTAGCTGTCAAAAAATGTATGTTCTATTTTTTAGCACCCCTAAATTTTGGAATATCAAAAAATGATGCATTATTCATTTCCTTATTTACAAACGTAAAATTCGGCTGATTCTCAGGGTTTTTATGAACAAGTACTTCATTATTTTTTATCTTGTAAATTAGATTAGTGCTTTGAAGTATAGAAATAAAATGTAAATGGTGAACAATAGTTAAGCTGGCACACACGATTTACTTTATTTTGTAATTTTTTTGTAAAAACCTTCAGAATAAGAAATAATGAAAATAAAATTAAGCTGCTTCCTCTCGAGACCTCCGACAACTTGCCAAAAGTCTGGGCATTTATTATTATTATATTTCCACACTCATAATAACAAAAGCAGAATCAATTTATTAAATAGCACTTTAATTTATGTCACCATAATAACCATTTTAAAACACAAATGAGTACCAAATTGCAAGAAAATACGTAGTGCCGTTCTGACATTACACAGTTTTTGCATATTAATTAGCTAATTTGCATACGAAAAATGTAATTTGCCAATCAATAGGATTACCAAAGGTAAAGGCCCAATTTAATTAATGTCATCTTAATAAGCATCTTAAAACACCACTGTGTACCAATTTGCAAGGAATTACATAATGTAGTTTTGTTGTTACACAGTTTTTGCATATTAAGTAGCTTCGAAATCCTCAAAACGCATGAATTCAGAGACTTATTTCATTTTTTGGTGATTCATAACGATTGTGATGAATAAGTAATACATACCAAATGTGAAGAGATGAAAATAGAGACACACCTCTACCCAAAGCCTGCAGAACAAGTAGCATGCACCATGTTAACCCAGAATTATTTTGCCTTCAAAAACACACTTTTTGGGTAAATTCCTTGTTTTTGAACGACTAAAGTAGGTTTGATGGCATAAATTGTAATTTTCAAGACCCTCTATTTTACAGTGTGTGTATTTTGGTATGTCTTTTCTTTTTTTGGGTAACATATGGGATGTTTGCTTCAGGAAAAAGCTGCTTTTAGTTTGTTAAATTGTATTAATATGAAATTATAGCCTTGTAAAAACAGTATTTTGACACTTTTTGTCAAAACGATGAGTTTTGGTATGACAAAACGACGTTTTCCAGACATTTTAAATCACCATAACTCGAAAACCGTATGTCCTAGAGATACAAGGTAAAAAAAATTGGAATCGCCTTGGAGAGATCTTTCTAATGGTAACACTTTTAGCTATATATTATGAATTTTGTAATTTCTGTTGACCGGCCTAATAATAGTATCGTTGGTCACAGTTTAGCTACGTCAAAAGCACTCTGAAATCTCTGTGAACTCATGATTTTGACAGTTTTACGAAATTATTTCTCTTTCACCTTGTTAAAATTTTAGGGCCTTGAAAAAAAAGCCAGACAAAAACTGAGACTGGCCTCTGTCTCTGTGAATTTGTTCAGTCAGTCACTGAAAATAAACTATTTTTTTATTCCTACATTTTAGTCCTAGTGGTGGCAGTGCATCTAGATAGGCCTACTCTACCATGCTGTTTCAACACCTGTGGATAAGGAGTTCCATGAACAACAAACCCTTCCCTCTGTTTTAATTAAAATGTAAGTTATCAAATTTGTGTTAGACTTTCCAAGATAAGTAATGTTTGTATCAAAAAAACAAGTTGTGATAAACACTTTCTCTATCAAATGGATGAAACCAGGAATGTTTTTTAATTGGTTATCGAGGGTGGTTCATCAAACACAAGTCAAACTCAAAGGTGTTGATTTATTTTAAAAGGTTATGTGATGGTTGAGGTGAAAGCTCAATCACAAAAGGAAAACAAAAGATAGTTATGTGGCAGAGTAAATGCAGTTTATTTGCAAGGCATCTAACATGACAAGACGAGACTATAAAAAGTTTTTTTTAAAGAAATTTATTGGTGTGGCTTTCTCTTCTTCAGCAACCCTGTGGGAACTACCAACGGTAAAGATGAATTCTTTGAAGACAGTGACTCGATTTCCTCTGGATTGTAAGTTCAGTATGCTTCTCTGTTTTTGCATTGCAAAAATAATAAAATTGACTAATAAATTAATCTTTGCAATTTTTAAAATAGTTTTATTTCTTCCTAAAGTGGCCACTTTGTACCTAAAAATAAAAAATGGCTGACATTTTTCAGTTGAAATTAACCTTGACCTTTTTATAACAGCCATCCTGCTAGTGCTAGAGTACGTTAAGCCCGGTTCATACTTCCTACGAACGCGAAAGCGAAGCGACTATGTCGTGAATTTGACGTCACAACTCCGTTTTCGCTGCGAATATTTGCAAGAGTCGAGCACAGGCCAACTTCCGCGAATATTTGTTGCGAATTTGTGACGTCAACATTCGCTTTGCATTCGCATTCGCAGGAAGTATGAACCGGGCTTTACAATACTTTAGGTAGAACAATGTTTTGTGCACTTTAAACAATTTATGCATGTTGAAAGTAGCTTTTTTAGGTGAAAAAAAAAAAATAAAAAAAAAAACATACATGTAACTGATTTTTGTTTTGTTTTGCCGCAGTCTTATGATGAAAGATGTCACTACTTAAAGCCTTTTTAGTCAGAGTTTGTTTCAGTAATTCACCTCGAGGTACTCCAATCTGATTAAGCCTTCTTTGTTTTCTTTTTTATTGAAATTGATGTGTAAAAATGCAAGTAAATTTCAGCGTTCAGTTTTATCAGATCAGACAGTAGTTTACTTAGATTTTATGAAATTTTTGGCTCGTTATCTGGGCCCAATTTCATGGCTCTGCTTACCGTAACGTAAGCAAAGAATCAGCGCTTACTTAAGCAGGGAATTCTGCGCGTATGTCAAGCGTATTTAACAGGTTAACAGTGAATTTTTGCATGTGCACGCGTGTACGCGACGTTACTAAAATACTAGTCATTATTCGCTTACACCGCTAGCGCAAAAATTCTGCGCTTGCACAGTAAGCGAAGTAATGGTGATCGCAAGCACAAAATACTGCGGTAAGCAGAGCCATGAAATTAGGCCCTGGTCATGCTTATTTTGTATTGTAAATTTGTTTGAAGAAAATTGAATCATGGTAAGTTTGGTTGGGGAGAAAAGGTTAGTTTTTTCTTTTTTCTAATGTGGCTTGGTTAAAACAACAGTTTAATAAAATGAAAATTTTATCTTATTGTTTCTATTTCCCTCCAATTTCAGGCCTAGCACTCTTGATGACCTACCGTTTTTTCAAGTTAAAGTATTGGGCGATTCCTTCACGAGGTACTTGCCGAGGAACTTAAACAGTGACTGGTTTCTTCCTGATGTTGTAACCCAGCCAGGAGTAACATATTTCTTGCAAAATCGGAAAAATTTTCCTTGAAATGTAGTGTCATAGATATGTAAATACTTCAACAAATAATGACCATAAAAAAGTTACTTGATACTTTGTAGGAAACACTGCAGCTGTTGATAGTTTTGAGAAAAGATTATTTTCGAAATGATATGGTTTGGACAATTGGTCATCAGAAAATATGTGAAGCTGAGAAACAATTTGATTCATGTATGAATCGTTCCGCTGTTGCCAGATATGTGGTTGGCAGCGCTAAACATGGATGAACTCTATGTTTATGTGAACATATTATGGTGATATTTTTTAAAATTTGGTTTGGCTGTCACATAGACAAAAACCAATCTGTGTCCCTTAATGTTATTTGTTATTTATTATAGCAAGGTACATGGACTTAGGTGTCTGATTTTTGTGTTTAAGGTACTATACAGGATTGGTAGAGCTGACAAAATAGTAGTAGTGAATGTGATGGGATCAGCTAATGCCTTTTTTCTTTTTTCTTGAGGTTTTCAGATTCAGTTTTGTCGAACATGACTTAATTTCAGAGGGAAGTTTTTCACAGAAAAGAATGTCTCTGGTATGAATTTCATTGTCAAAACTGAAATAAAGCAACATTTTTGTATCCTTACCGATTCTGTGTAATACAAAAATGTACCTTGAAGGTAAAAAGCAATGTTCATATGATTGCTTTACAGGGTTTTCATTATTAATATTTAACTTATTTTATGCAATACTAAACATTCCAAAATGTCCTAACAGTTGTATTACAAGTTGGATGTGATACTACAAAAAGCAAGAAAATAAGTATCAAGTGGAAAGTATTTTAACTTGGGTAATTAACAGGTCTCCTAATTACTTGGGTGTCCCTGCAATTACTTTTAATTGTACTGCCACAATACTTGTGTGTAAATCTTTTATATAATTGTATTTTTTCTGTTTTATATAATTGTGTGTACATGGAAATGTTGGTAACTGTGTGAGACATTCATGCTGCTGAAAGAAGAAACCGAAAACAAATAAATGTTTCCATAAAACAGGAAAAAGTGTGACAGAGTTTTCATTTTGTTGGTATTAAAAACTATTAATTTGACTACTGAACCCCCACAAGAGGTGCAAATAAATAAATAAATAAATGAATATGTGGGATTGGGCTCGTGACGGTGATGCCTTACAAGAAAATAGTGCATCTGAAATAAGAGTATAAACCAATGAGATTTTTTTAGCATCTGAAAAATGCTTTAAAATTGTTATTTATTGAGTGAAAAGTTAAAGTGAAAAGTTTGTGAGACCAAATGTAAGAAAAACAAAACTGTTTTCCCAGTAGCTGACTGGCAATGGGGTACAAGTTTTTCTTCACAACGAAACCACGAGACGCTAAATAGTCTGGTACCTCACTGTTTACCAAACACAGCTTTCAGATTTCTCGTAGTAAGTAGGAAGCCGCACACAATCAACTTGCCTAGCGTTTTCTTACGCAGCAGCTGATTAGTCAAGAAGGCAACGTAGTACAGTCTGACCAATCACAATCGGGCTCTCATTTTTTAGCCATGCTGGACATTTTGATTCAAACGATTACGCTGACGAAGACATATTCTGTAAAGGTTTTTGACTGTTTTGGGGTTCCTTAGGAAAAACGAACATAGTAAAATACTAGATGAATAGTGTATCTAACACTCATTAAGGAAAATTATTCTGCCCAATTTAGTTAAATATTATGAAAATGACTTTTACGGAGACCCTTATTTCTTCTCAAAATCCGTGATGCTTTTGGTCTCATATTTCTGTATTTTTAGCACAAAAAATCGTGTTATTAATTTTCTAGGTACAATAAAACATTATCGCTTCGTTGTGTGATGTTTTTTTTCGTTACAGTGTTTAATTTTCCCGAAATGAATTTTTGAAAACGTGTCCTCCAAGCAGAAGCTCATAAGATAGACTTACGGAGACCCTTATTTCTGCACAAAATCCGTGATGTTTTTGGTCTCATATTTCTGTATTTTTAACACAAAAAATCGTGTTATTAATTTTCTAGGTACAATAAAACATTATCGCTTCGTTGTGTGATGTTTTTTTTTCGTTACAGTGTTTTATTTTCCCGAAATGAATTTTTGAAAACATGTTCTCCAAGCTTATTATTTATTGATAACGGTCATGCATCCGACTGACTGTACAAGGGTAACATGGTCTATACACGTACACCTACACGCAGTTTGCAATACATACACATTTCCACACACACACGACGTGCAGTTGCATGGCCGTACGTGAAAGAGCTCATTATATATGCGGATGACCCTTCAGTGGCCTTTCAGTAGACGACCGCAAACGGCCGGCCACCTCCGCCCTAAAGCCTGAATGGGAATGAGTGTACCAACGGCGCTGAGACGCATGAGGGCGATATTCAAAAATCTATACAGGGAAATTTGCAAGCCTGGACCGTGCGTGGCTATTCAATGATTTCATGCAAAATGTGTAATCGGTTTTTCACTATTTTCTCGGGACCCAGATGGCTGATCGATCTCAAACTTCTACAGGTTTGTCAGTTTATGTATATGGTGGCTTACATTAAGTGCTTACACTGCCAGCAACTGTTTTGTTAGTAAAAACCAGACCTGTACCCGGCCTTTAATGGAAGAAGTATTAACTGGACAGTCAAAGGTGGCTATGCAGGAAACTGTAAGTACAAAGTTGAAACCAAGAAAGAGACAAATGAAGAGCAAAAATAATGAAGTGAAAAAACGGAAGTGTAATATGAAAGAAAAGGATGAAAAAGTGGCTGATGCAGTCTCTGGCCTATGTGGACAACATGAATTAAGAAGTAGAAAGAGATCAGGATTGCCTCTTGTAGATGGAATTGGAAGTAAAAAAAGCAAAACAGACACAAAGTCTTGTAAATCAAAGTGTGCGAAGAAGGATAGACATGATCACGCTTCAAACAGAAATGGTATGAATTATGAAAAAACTTGCATAGCACCGTGTACAAAGAACCAATCTGAGGAAGTGAAACATGACGACAATGAAGTTTGTAATGTAAATGAAACAGATCAAAAGAAGTACAGTGTTAACAACCATTATCTTCAAGTACGTGCTAATCCACCAATCAGATTCGCAGTATGGAGTGGTGATAAAAATCTATTATTGCACGGCTAACAATAATATCACTACTTGCGTCTTGTGTGTTCTATGTCAGAAGTGCTATATTTTTCCGTATTCCACTCACGCTTGTGTGATAACCTATAATATCTTCCAGTACGTGCTAATCCACCAATCAGAAGCTCAAACTACTAATTCCGGGGGGATAACAACACTTTATTACACAGTGCGTATTATGATACGCTCCGTATACGGACAGTGCAAAAATTACATTTGAAACTTTGCGCGAAATGTTTGCCGCGAAATACTTTCTGAAATTTTAAACTTTGCAGGTTGCATGTGAGACTGGAAGAAAAATTCGTTTTAACACGGCACGAGCGGGATACAAAAAAGAAAAAAAGCGCGTCTGCGTTCCATATCCAACGAGGCCGAAGACCGAGTTGGATATGGGACACAGACGCGCTATATTTTTTCTTATAGTGGCAGTGCTTTCTTATGCAGTTTAACACATTTGTATGAGTGAACACTACAATTTAAAACCAGTATAATTGGTCGATTTGAACACCATTTGTACAGGTGGCATTCTGCCATAATTTCAAAGGGGACAATTGGAGGAAGATATGTGCGGCTATCTTCAACGAAAAGGTGAGTCAAAGTAAAGGATTTTGTTTATAATACAACATACATTTTTCCTAGCTTTACAGGACACATTATATGAAATACTTGGGGAATTAATGTGTAGTGAAGAGCTTTCAAACTAGTAGCTTAAACCTGCCGAGGCCTGGTTCTTAAAAGTTTTACGCCGACTTTGTCATGGTAAAATTATCAACACACTTTGATTCCCATTCATAAATATCTTCATGAACAGATAAGATGCGCGTCCTTTCAGTTAGGGAAGTAAGGGAGTCAACTCTATGATTCTTGTATTCAGTTTGAATCCCAAGATGGCAGGTTGCATTTTATGTCAGAACATGTTTAAATGCTTCTAGCCGTGTTAAAATCACAGGTGTAAACATGGCCATGTGACGTTCCTCGACCATTCAGAAAAATCCACTGTCCCACGTATTTAAGAATATATAATAAAAGTCAATAAAGCTATACACAAGATTTTGTTGAGTTGTGCAGTGTTTGCCTGCCATATGTACATGTGTGGATGTCTTGCCCTTCAATATAATCATAATATTGACACATCTGCAATGACTTTGTATTTTTGTATTTTACTGGCAAAAACAAGTTTTTTCCTTCTATAAGCAATCCATTTGAAAACACTTCATCTCTGCACCAAATTTGTCAGTGTAAAATATTTTTTTCAACTGCACTGACATGACAAATTAACCATTGCATGAAATGATATGAGCACTCATAGTTGATTACAGCTTAAGGAACACATTGCCTTGGAGCGGTCGAGTTGGTCTTTGAAAAGCGTTTGTAACCGTTTGTTATACAAATGCATATGGTTAGAAAGATGTTTTAAACGTAGAATACAATGATCCACACAAGTTTGCCTAGAAATTGCTTGGTTTTCCTTTTACTTTACAAACTAACACGGTTGGCCATCGGTCATTCATGGCCGATCGTGTTAGTCGAAGAGGTGAAAGGAAAACCACGCAATTTCGGGTGATACTTGTGTGGATCATTATATTCTACTTTTAAAATATCTATGTAACCATATGCATTTTATAACAAACAGTTACAAACGTGTTTTAAAGACCAACTCGACCGATCCAAGGCAACGTGTTCCTTTAAATGAAAGAATCATTACATACCTTCCATTTTGTTTTTGTTGCTTAGAGTAAACTGGATGCCAACATTATAATCCAGCTTGCTGCTCTCCCTGATGATCTGTTTTCTGTCCTGAACCGTGTTCTTCAAATGGGAGAACAAGGAGAATTGAAAGGCCAAAAACTTTATTCTGGTGAAAGGATGTGTGGCCAAGCTAGCGTCAAGCCTATAACGTTCAGGTTTTTCGTCCATCAGCAGCAGGACACACAGCTGGACATCCTCCAGCAACTGGAAAAGAGAGAGAGAGATCTCAAATCATTTAAGAAAGAAACCCAAGTCCTACATAAGCTTGAGGTAAAATAAAAAGTGTTTGATTCTTAAGTACAATTTATTTTGGAATGTTTTACCACATTTACAAAACGCAAAACAATTTTGAGCCAAGCAGAGTCTTTCTCGAGGGCTAACTGACAATTGAACACAAATATTACAGGATACTTAAGCGTAACAATAGCAGTAAAGTGGAAAGAGATGAAAAAGAAGGGAGGCAGAAAGCACAAAGAAAAAGTAAGGGATGAGCAATGAAGAATGTGACAAAGGGAGGGGGGGGGTGCCGGGGAAGGGCTTTAGTTTGACCATAAAGGGGTTGGACACAAGGACTTGGGTCAACAAACTTTTGACTACAGGGGTCGAAATTGTAACTAGCCCGCTAGCCCAGGACTTCCAGATTTACAGCCGGGCTACTCATTTTTCAGGTTTGATAGTCTAGTTGGAAAATAGTGGAAACAACAATATCACAAACAGCGATGAACTGTAGTTTGTGCTATGACCCAATAGACATAATGTGCTTTCGGGCTACCAAAATTTCATTAGGGCTACCAAAAATTCTTGGTTGCTAGCCCTGCTGACTACCATGAAAGAACACTTAATGTTGACCCCTGCCTTATCTCACAAAATTATTAAACATGACATAATAAATTTGGTACTTGGGGCTTCTGAAGGAGTCCAATCATGCAGCACACGAAATTTCATTTAAATCCTTGACGGTCACGTCCAAATGCATGTTGAATTGACATGGAATGACCTATCATTAGCAAATTTAATTTTATGTTCATTTTCATTTGTTACACTTACACAGCTGATACAAACTGCCTTCTTGAGGGACGTCAACATGAAAACGTGGCAGGAGGCGGTCACAAGTTATCCTCATCAAACAACACGGGAGCGATTGTCCGCCTTTCTGTCATGTAACTTCCAACATGGGAATAGGCCAGCATCCCTGGTGGCCTTTGCCAAGGCAGCGGTGCTTGAGCAGGTTAACCCTGCTTCATCAGTGGCTAATGGACGGGAGGTCACAGGTGCTTTTGTTGGGTTGAATGGATCAGCCTTAGGTCATGTTCTCAATATGGACATCCTAAAGGTAGACGACAATGTTATCAGCAAGAACACCACCAATTTCTCTGGTTTTGATTTAACAATCATCGACGTCCCTGAGGTAAGCACATCTGTGGATAAAAAGAGAAACCTTCACCATAAAAAAATAAAAAAATCAGCAACAACAACAATACATTTCCACCAACTGACACCACATAGTACTTGTATACAAGAGGAAAGGTGCAAATGTGTATTTTAAGAAGCTGTATTTTATTTTAAAAAATATGCATTATTGAATCAAACGAAAGCAAGAAATCAGCCCAAACTTAATATGTTTGTTTTTCATGCAAGGTGTTATTAATCACAACAGCATTAATAGACAAATGGACGGACTTGATGAATGGGGAATGTATGGCAAAGCATGGGGTAAAGTGACTTGACTGTCAGGGGCAGTTCCATTTGTTTTGCCAACATTTCAAACAACAATTCAAAGTAATTACATGGAGTATAAATCATGTTGACATTTTAAACAATGTTGTTGTTTGCTCACAGAATTGGACTGTAACAGAGCTGCAAAAGCTGTACGTGATGCTCAGATTCGTTAACATGCAGCTGACCTCTCCACTGTCCAAATATAATTTGGTATGCATGTGCAGTAATCAACAACATTCTGTAAAGTTGAAGTGGCGTTTTACCAAAATGGTATGAAAAATAATTACTTAGCTGATATTAATAAGGTTATTCCCAATTTATTTAATGTATTTATTTTATTTTATTTATGAGATGTTCGGACCAACGGCCTGGAACACCTTGTCTCGGCTATCAAAAGCACTCTTTTTTTTTAAATAGCTTTGATTTTAGTCGGTTTTCAAGGCGTTTTCAACAAACATTTCCCTTTTGCTACAGTCTACTACTCATGAATTCCTATTTCCTCAACCAGATAAGCCATTTTGATATTCTATTCATCATCATATGAACGCGCTTTATGTTATGTACTTCACACAAATTGATATGTTGGTGAACTTTTCTTGACCGTTTGACCTGTCTTAACCGAAAGTGACTGTAAAATGCTTCGAAAAAGCTTGTCTAAGGTTCAACTGTACACTTTTTCTGCTTTAACATCACAGAGAATACAAGTCTGGCAAAGGTCGGTTAAAAAAAATTATACTGATATCGTTACCTAATATAAGTGCGCCCTCTAGCGGCAGATTAAAAACATCGCTTAATTTAAAAATACACTTAATTTCTAAACGTCTGTGTCAGAGTTTGATAATTGTTTCAGAGCTTGATAATTGTTTCGAAATTTGTATACATAATTTCCTTCAAAATAGCAACATGTTTGTGGAGTCTTTAGTCTTAGCTTGATGATGTCATCACGTGTCAAGTAAGTGGTATTCCTTTAAAGGTACACTTTTCAAAGCTGTGTGTCTGGCAAACCAAAAGTTTGACTGAGGTGAAACTCGGTGTATTATGTAAGTCAAGGACATACCTGCTAAATTGAGTGACATCATGATGGCATCATCGTGTTGAGTTTTTCTGACAATTTTTGCACCATGCTTCGTTCTATTGTACTCCCGGAAGCCGAACACCTGTTTTTTGTAGTTGACAAAAACTAGTTTAAATTCTTTTTTTTCAATTATTGATAATGTAAATGTTTTTTTTTTTAATTGTTTTTTTTATCACTATTTTTTGCTAAAACATACAATTTGAACTGCCTCTAGCCATCGGGCAATCTCGGGTGTTCTAGTTGGTTCCTGGGATTTCGTTAACTTTAAAGATGCTATGTCAGATTTTTTGCCGATTTGACCCAACATTTTGATGGGGTCGAGAAAGTTACAAGCTTTCATTTGAGCCATTGCTCGAAAAAGTCCGCCCATTATTAGTACAGTGAAAATTAGTTTTTGTCGGGATATCACGTGACCAATTCTTATGTGTTTTATAAGTAACGTTTTAAGTTTTATCTCATGGTTCGATTTTTTAATGTTTGGGGCAAAAAATCTGACACAGCGTCTAACGGTTCAAAGGCTTTGTCGACGAATCCGACAAGCAGACAAAATACGTCAGTTACGTTAATCACTTCATACTTGAACACTCACTGAAATGCAGTTAACGATAGGCCTATTTACATGACTGTGTACTATTTATATATATATTTTTCTTTATACAGCCTCAAGACCCACGTCTGCAAGAGTTTCAACCACTGGCCAGACTCTCAGCCAGGATGTCGGTGCACTGGTATGTGCATATTGGTCGGCGAGTGGGAGGGTGCATAGCAGCCAACTGCAAGAGGCCAGGTCCAACTTGTTTCTGATTAATGACGCCATCTCTTTCCAGAAGGACGACAATGGCAAGGTCTGTAATCAAAAACAAAAGCCACTGGAGCTTCTTCAGGATCTTGTGGCAGCTATGTGCCCTTCCAAAGGATGGGTGCTGGATGCGTGCAGTGGCACTGGTAGGTTTATGGATGACTTCAATTAATGGACACGTCCCCTTGTATTTGTAAACATTGCTAACAATTAAACTCATTTAAAACACACAAAAAACTCTTTTTGAACTCCAATGATGTTGTCTCACAAAAAGGAGTAGGGCCTAGGCCATGCTGGCTCTGAATATTGTTGCGCGCGCATTTATATTAGTAAGTTATCAGGTTCTGTTTTAGGTTTTTTTTTTTCAGTTATTTTTTTCCACACTTATTAACAACAGACAAGATTACAAACAAAACAGGTGTAAAAATTATTTCCTCAATTGAATTAAGTAACTCGAAACATACCAGTTCTATGACTAAGCTTGTACGGTGTAAAAAAAAAAAGCAGTATTTTTGTGATTACAGGAACTGGAATCACTGCTTGCCTCCTGCAAGGAGTGAGCTGCATAGCAGTGGAGCAGGACTGGGACCAGTGCGACTGCATAGAACGCAGAGTCACGGCAGCCTTGTTCCCAGATGGCCAATCAATTGACAGCACACAAGAAGAGGAGGGGGAAGCAGAGGAGGAGGATTAAAGGACTGTTAAGAGGACTGTTAAAGGAATGTTACAGAATGGTACTGTCAGAAATTTCAAGTTTGATGAAAAATAAATAAAACTACATCCACCGTGTGCACTTCATCGCTCTCTGAGCATGTTATCCATTTAGTTTTTGCATCGTTAAAAATGTTGTCGGTTTTTACTATTTTCTTGTGACGACCCAGATGGCTGATTGAACTCAAACTTCTAGAGGTTTGTCAGTTTAGGTACATGGTGGATTATATAAAGTGCTTACACTGCCAGCAACTATTCTGTTAGCAAAAACCAATTCTGTGATGTTCCTTTAAAAAAAGTTCGGCTTATAATGTTAATTACACAGATGTGTGTATAACCGTTCGATTGCTTTAATCCTATGCAAATGCAGATATCAAACTAAACTAGCCTTACACTCGAGGGATAGACAAATCTAGCCTCACACTCAAGGGATAGACAAATCTAGCCTTACACTCAAGGGATAGACAAATCTAGCCTTACACTCTAGGGGATAGACAAGTCTAGCCTCACACTCAAGGGATAGACAGATCTAGCCCTACACTCGAGGGACAGAGAAATCTAGCCTTACATTCAAGGGATAGACAAGTCTAGCCTCACACTCAAGGGATAGACAGATCTAGCCCTACACTCGAGGGACAGAGAAATCTAGCCTTACACTCGAGGGATAGACAAATCTAGCCTTAATTACACTCGAGGGATAGACAAATCTAGCCTTACACTCGAGGGATAGACAAATCTAGCCTTACACTCGAGGGATAGACAAGCCTAGCCTTACACTCAAGGGATAGACAAATCTAGCCTTATACTCTAGGGGATAGACAAGTCTAGCCTCACACTCCAGGGATAGACAGATCTAGCCCTACACTCGAGGGATAGACAAACCTAGCCTTACACTCAAGGGATAGACAAATCTAGCCTTACACTCTAGGGGATAGACAGATCTAGCCTTACACTCGAGGGATAGACAAATCTAGCCTCACACTCAAGGGGACAGACAAATCTAGCCTCACACTCAAGGGATAGACAAATCTAGCCTTACACTCGAGGGACAGAGAAATCTAGCCTTACACTCGAGGGACAGAGAAATCTAGCCTTACACTCGAGGGATAGACAAGTCTAGCCTCACACTCAAGGGATAGACACATCTAGCCTTACACTCGAGGGATAGACAAGTCTAGCCTCACACTCGAGGGATAGACACATCTAGCCTTACACTCGAGGGATAGACAATTCTAGCCTTACACTCGAGGGACAGAGAAATCTAGCCTTACACTCAAGGGATAGACAAATCTAGCCTTACACTCGAGGGATAGACAAATCTAGCCTCACACTCAAGGGGACAGACAAATCTAGCCTTACACTCAAGGGATAGACAAATCTAGCCTTACACTCGAGGGATAGACAAATCTAGCCTCACACTCAAGGGATAGACACATCTAGCCTTACACTCGAGGGATAGACAATTCTAGCCTTACACTCGAGGGACAGAGAAATCTAGCCTTACACTCAAGGGATAGACAAATCTAGCCTTACACTCGAGGGATAGACAAATCTAGCCTCACACTCAAGGGGACAGACAAATCTAGCTTTACACTCGAGGGATAGACAAATCTAGCCTCACACTCAAGGGGACAGACAAATCTAGCCTTACACTCGAGGGATAGACAAATCTAGCCTTACACTCGAGGGATAGACAAATCTAGCCTCACACTCAAGGGATAGACACATCTAGCCTTACACTCGAGGGATAGACAATTCTAGCCTTACACTCGAGGGACAGAGAAATCTAGCCTTACACTCTAGGGATAGACCAATCTAGCCCTACACTCGAGGGACAGACAAATCTAGCCTCACACTCAAGGGATAGACAAATCTAGCCTTACACTCGAGGGATAGACAATTCTAGCCTTACACTCGAGGGACAGACAAATCTAGCCCTACACTCGAGGGATAGACAAATCTAGCCTCATACTGAAGGGGGAATAAACAAATCTAGCCTCACACTCGAGGGATAGACAAATCTAGCCTTACACTCGAGGGATAGACAAATCTAGCCTCATACTCAAGGGGAATAAACAAATCTAGCCTCACACTCGAGGGATAGACAAATCTAGCCCTACACTCGAGGGATAGACAAATCTAGCCCTACACTCGACGAGGGATAGACAAAATAGCTGATCTTGTACTGACTGAGTGAGGCTGACCTGTATTATAATATACGTGTATACTAATTATCACATTCTCATTGTATATACAAATTAGGCAGTAACTACTATTTGAAGCTGGACACGATTAAATAAATTTGCAGTCCATTTGGATTCTGTTAAAAAGGGCAAAGTTTGTTGTATCTCGTTTTGCTTTCGTTGCTGTGTTTATGCTGTCTTAATTGCTATTTCACAAGGGTCGACAAAACGAGGCATTGAATCTTAAAGCAATGGCAAGAGTGCAATTCATGACGTAGAAAGTGAAAAACCGATCTTCAAATTATAAATGTTACCATGTACCAAAGACAAATAGCAGATCTACTGCAGCAAAAATAAAGTTATTAATTAACAGTTGTAAAAGATTAATTTCACTGCATGGGTTTTCGTTTTTCAGTGGTTTTATGGAAAAAGTGTGAAATGATAGCTCGAATATTCTCTTTCCATGACATATGTGAAGTTTGTTAGTTAGATGTGAAGGTGTTACTCGTAGTCGACGCAGAGGCAAGACCAGGGAGAAAACTCCTCCATGTGGAAAGAGCAAATGTGGACCATGTGCACGTTGTGGGCGGTCGGGAGTATCGCCAATTTGTTTCCATCTTGCACCAATGAAAAATGACAAAATAATATGCTGATTTGAATCAAAGACAAAAATATCAAAAGCTGACTGCTTTGTAGACTGCATTTGGTCCGTAGTAAAAAAAAAAAATATCTTTACTAAACTCCCGAAAAAGGCCGTAAAAGATAAGATCTTTTTGCTCCGTAGAGCTGTCAACTTCACTGTACACGTGAAGTACCATACTTGCAGTATGAAGAAGCTTTGTATTATCAAAACTGTAATTAAATGTCAATGTTCCTGATATTTTTTTTAAATACAGACTTCAAGATAACGGAAGCAATCTGTGCTTTACCATCATTGCTGAAGAAAATGCCCCAGATTATGTTCCGTACAAAGGTAGGTTATATTTATAAGAAGTCATGTTTTTATGAAGTAATATGTTAGTTAACTTATGGATGGAGCATGGAGCATGCATGCACTCTAGTGTAAGCGGTAATGTGTGTCAACTGAATACTACTTGCATGCACCCCACCTCCTTTCTGGCAAAACCACCACAGAACCTTCATTCTGCATGACCCCAAATACATTGTAATGGCTTTTGTACGTGATAATCTGCTCTATCAAGCAGAATCTTTCTTTCATGAAGTTTCTGGAATGATGACGGGTTTTTTTTAAATCTGGGTCAAAGGTCATGCTTATTTTTTTCTTATTTTAAAGACATTTGATTTTTTTTTTTTTTTGGGGGGGGCGGGGAGGTGTGTGATATGGAATCACCCACAAACTCGCGGAATATGCACCCCAAAAAAAATCTGCATCCCATGTTGACATGGGACGCAGAAAGCACTGTGTTTTTCTGTATTCCAATCATGCTTGTATAGTAACTAACAGTGTTATGTTATGTCATGCAATGGTCGCAAATTGTAGAACTTCTTTTTGGCAAAATTGCTTCCCTAAGCACTGATGTGCTGTATTGTAGCATTAATTAAGTTTTAGCCATTTAGTACTTGAAGTATGAATAAGGCATATGGTTGCTTGCAGCAATATTGAGTAACTTTACTTTTTACTTTTATTTATTTAAGGATGAAGACGGCACACATCCTGTGTACATCGAAATGGATGAATAATCGGCACGTGTCTACAGAGTTTAAAGTAGTTGCAGAAGGCGAGGTAGTTTCTGTTGTTGATGATGTAACGACAGCAGTCGCGTGCTACATTTCCATGTTTGTTATATTTCACCTGCAGTACATCCCAGAACTAGTGGAGACAATTGCTTTTTATCAATATGGTGTCCTTAAGATTGACGACCAGACTGGTATTCATATGTCAGTTTTAAGCCTATTGGCACGTTTGACTAAGAAAAGGTCACTTTCACAGAAAATGTGAAAACAAACTTGATATGACCCAACATGCATATAAAATAACAAACATGTGAAAGTTTAAGCTCAATAAGACTTATGTGTTTGAACTTTTTTTCGAACATCAGAATTTATCCTGCAGGATAAAGACTATTGGTTTTACTCATTTCCTAAAAACTATGGCATTTCAAGCAAAGCTATTTCAATGGAAGTTTTCTTACATGACCATCTTTATACCATGTAAGTTTTGTGCAAATCTGTCAGCATTTATATTTTCATTCTTACCAATGTAAAACACCCTTTTATGAAAGTGTGGAAGGTCAATCGAACCAATCTTTAATTAGCACCCCCAAAACGTGTGCATGTGCATGTAATTCCAATAAATGGTTCTGTATACTAAATGTCCACAATATTGCGTCTAAACTGTGTTAAATTAAACTTTTGTACGAACAAGTTCCTCTTTGGAATGTACCTCTTAAAGTTATTGTTGGCAGCGAATGAAGTTGTGTTCAAGATTTTGCACTGAAATGGCATACAAAATTACCGGTTTTCACGTAAAATTAGAGACTTGTGATAGTTTGTTTACTTTCATAATTGTTTCACTGTCGATTGAAAAATTTGTACATCACTGAATTTGACCTTAAATACCGCTTCATTAAAGTCCTGTCATCACGGTGTGTTCTGTAGGTGGGACTAATGGGTTGTTAAAAAATCTAGTGAAGTTTGTTTAGTGATGTTAAATAATTTTTGAGATTCAGTAGTTATTCAGTAAATTGTTCTCAAAGGAACCGATGCTTAGCAAAGTTGCTTCAGTTGGAGTTGTGTTGGAAATGCAATTAATTTACAGTGAACAGATCAGAACCCTAAAATTGGACCATGTGTTCATTTGTAGTGTAGCTTGAGGGAATTTCCTTGATAAAGTCATTGATAATGAGATAAAAACTTTCACAAGTAAAGCACAAAATTGGCATTAGGTACGCTGTAATTTATTAATTTGTATAATTTAATGTAATATATAAAATATAATAAATTTATTTCAGTAAACTGCATACAGGTGCTTGTTGAACATTTAAAACATTTCATCAAAACAAATGAGAGAAACAATCACAATCCTTACCTAGAGAACACCGTGAAAAATGAATTCAAAGTAAAGTACACAACTTATTATAACTTTGAGTTTGCTAAAAAAATGTACAACGGGTGACATGAAATGGAGGGGAACAAATGTCACACTGTGACACAACCAATTACCGACCGAACCTGTTAGGGCCGACTTACTACAAAGCATGCCTTGTACATGTATACACACTCTATTGAGTAACTCAAACTATTAGTGCAAAGATCTTCGTCATTATCAATTTCTGTTGCACACCTTGAACTAACTGATGACAATTAGCATCTTACATTCAATGTACATTACAGAATATGCTGAATTTGTTGTACCGAGCTACAACTTAGATGACTTCAGATACAATTATCGCTTGTTAAGGGAAGCATTTGATGACATTCATCAACAGATTTCACCTCTTAACTTCACACCATCAAAGTCGATGAGGAAATTGATCCCAGAAAACAACTCCTGGTCTTCGGTTGGTACATGACCAATCATGAGTCCATGCGAGAAGTTGCACAGACATTCGGAATAGCAAATTGAACACATGCCTTAATCTACAAAGCTATGAAGGTGTTCTGCACACACATGTCCCATGTAAACATAATTATTATCCAGTGTTTGAAAATACTTCATTTTAATAATAATAACTATAACAATAACGCTAATTGCTACAATAGCGAGCGATGCAATTTCCTTGATTATTCAAGAACTTGAAACAGTTTCTCCCGATTCTGCCAAATTTATACTGGGGGACTTCAATCAGTGTAGATTGAATAAAGTGTTGCCATCATATCACCAATATGTCGACAAACCCACAAGGAATGGCGCAACTTTAGACCTCTGTTATGGTAATGTACAATCTGCATATAAAACCAGGATTTGTCCCCAACTGGGCAACTCCGATCACAATACCATTCTCCTGCTACCAACGTATAGGCAGGTCCTTAAAAGATCAAAACCTGTGACAAAGGTGAAACAACTGTGGTCCAGTGAATCCGTAGAAAAGCTACGTGCGTGCTTGTTTTGACTGCACCAACAGGGACAGTTTCACAGACACTTCGAACTCAATAGATGAAATCGTAACTGTTGTAACTGACTACGTTAAGTTCTGCACTGATATGCTAATACCATCAAGCACCAAACAGGTGTACCCTAACGACAAACCATGGATCTCCCGTGAACTGAAAACGTTACTTCAAGAGAAACGACGGTTGTTTGCAGCTGGCCAGCTACAACGTGTGAAGGAGTTGCAAAGGTCCATCGAAAAACAAATTAAACTTTGCAAAGCAGACTATAAACGTCGACTAGAGAAGAATTTTCAACAAAATAACTCTCGAGCCGCGTGGCAGGCGATGCAAACAACAACGGGATACAAATCAAAGAAACGCTTGCCTGAATGCTCAAAGGACTTTACAGATGAACTGAACAATTTTTACTGTAGATTTGATATTCGCGATTTTACTGCAGAGAACACTTTATTGGACAGTTCATTAACAAATGTTTCACTAACTGACAATGTTACCATTAATGAAGCTGATGCTAGGAATGTCTTCTCAGGTCTGAAGTTAAATAAAGCTGTTGGACCTGATGGTATTAGTCATGTAGCCATCAACTTGCCAATGTACTCACATCAATTTTTCAAATGACATTAGATGAAGGTTCTATCCCCCAAAATTGGAAAATGTCAATGATAGTCCCAGTGCCAAAGCAAAAGAAGGCTACTGTGTTAAATGATTATCGTCCGATTGCATTAAAATCCAATATCATGAAATGCTTGGAAAGATCACCTGGACTCACCCCGAACATACGTCAGGTCTCTGTTTATTGATTTCTCCAGTGCTTTTAACACAATACAACCTCATATCCTTACGCAGAAATTATTACAAATGAATATCTCACCCCAAATTGTGCGATGGATACATGAATTTTTAAGAGATAGGCCACAGTGGGTCAAAGTAGGAGGTGTTTGTTCTGATGTAAAATATATCAATACTGGTGTTCCTCAAGGATGTGTCATCTCTCCTTTGTTATTTTCGTTATATACCAGTGACTGTTTATGTTCCAGCTCAAATTGCAGCATCATTAAATATGCAGATGACACGGTAATTACTGGGTACTTGAAAAATGACTCTACCGAGTATGTAACAGAGGTCATGAATTTTATTGACTGGTGTAATCGTCACTATCTCTCGATAAATGTACAGAAAACTAAGGAGATGATTTTTGATTTTCGACGAGGTGCTGAGACACATGACCCTCTCACTATCAATAACTGCATTGTAGAAAGAGTCAATGAATATAAGTATCTTGGAACTGAAGTGGATGATCAACTGAACTGGAATAGGAATACTGAAACGATATACAGTAAAGCTAACCAACGTTTGTACTTTTTGAGAAAACTGAAGAAATTTCATGTAGACCGATCTATCTTGCGTTTATTTTATCAGTCCTTGATACAGAGTGTTTTAACTTTTAACTTAATATGTACATACGGTTTACTTTCACAGCAGAGTAAGAAGAAATTTGACTGGGTAAAGCAAAATGCTCAGCGGATCATAGGTTTAATCTTGCCATCCTTGGATATAAAATTTGAAACAAAAATGGTTGCCAAGTTAAGTACAGCAATGAAGGACCCGACCCACCCACTTTTTAATTGCTTTGTTTTTAATCGCTCTGGTATTAGACTCCGTCCACCCCAAACAAAATCACTTCGTTTTCGACAATCCTTTGTTCCCAATTCAATTCATCTTTTTAATTCTTTAGTCAAACGGTAATTACTTATTTTTTAACTGTACCACAAATGTTTTGTATAATTTTAATGTAATTTGTAAGTATTGTCAGTAATATATTCCAATCATTCGCTGTAATTTTAGCAATATACAATTTTTTCGTGGTTTTGTATTGTGCTTTACATTTTATTGTTCGGTTTTATGAACATGTTTATTATAATAATAATAATAATAATTTTTTAATATCTCCAATTTTTTTAAAATTCACCAGTTCAATTTTCTCTTCATGATACTCCTTGGAGGTGTCCGATTACCTCCTGTGACCTCCGGCGCTGTTGTACCTTTGCAGAGGAGGCAAATCTAGTGTCCAAGCCAGAATCTAACGAGGCCTCCTAGCGAGTGGTGTGCCTCTATTCGTCTTCTAGCCGGAATATTATGTCCGTCAACTGTTCCTTCTTTGCCTCCTGGCGTGTACCCTCCTCCAGAGGAGCCAAGGGCCGTGAACAACGAGGGAACATCAGAGCACAGAGGGGACCTGGGGCCGATTTCACTAACGTCTATGTTTGCGATCATTGCTAACACGCTTGCGATGAGATCGCAAACCTCAAATCCATCGCAATTGCGATGAAGCTAATTTTGCGTTTCACAAAAGTCATCGCTAGTCATCGCGATAGCGATGGCTTAAAATTAAAATAAACGTTTTGTACGAGGCCTAAAACTAGTGACCTTTGATGGCATGACCTTTGACATGACCATGACTGAAAAAAAAGCGGCACGGTGAAAAATGGATTCGGATTCTGCTCCGTGTTGTTCGTCCGACGTCGCTGGCAAGTCGACGGGTTCGTCCAGTAAGAAGCAAACGGTAGGTTAAAATGCAAAACAACTATGAAACCCATAGGATTGTAGTTTATATTTTGTTTTCATTTGTTGTGTTAAACGGCTGTAGTTTTACGTTCAGAATAATGTGAATTAAAACACAGATTAGAAGATGAGAATCCTCGGTTTACGGTTACGGTACGACAACACGTACACAACAATGTTGCTTGTGTAGTGATGCGAGCTAGCTGGCACTTTGTCAGTGTATTACAGTGTACAGTACTTGTTTAGATTGGCTCATAAAAATACGATGGTGTAATCTAGGTAGCTAACGCTAGAGTCTATTACAATACAACCCATTTTACAGTATTTAGTTTAATAGTTGGGAGCTTGATGATGATGATGATCGTATTTTGTCACTGTCAATAGTTGACAATACTCTGTTTATTAATATTACCCTTGCCCAAAAGTTTCTCTCGCCTACTCTTCTCAAAAATTCAAAACTAGTGAATGTTTTACTTGCTTGGTCACGTCAGTTGGTTATTGTGTGTGAAGGCAGTTTATTCAGGCCGGTAGTTGCACATAACAAATTAAAACTGTGCATTTTTCATTCTTAATATGTTGTATTGAATATAACATATTTTTAACAAAATGGAGAATTTTAAATCACCAGAATCTCTGAGCTGAACCACATCATTCATTGGCAGCCATAACATTAAAAATCGAGCCAGGGTAGAACAAAATTTTGTCAGTGAAGCACTAGACTTTTATGGTGTAGTCTGGACCCTATAACCTAATAACTTTTATATAAAAGAGCCTACTTTAGTTGTAAAGATTTATTACGTGTAATTTATTATTAATTCGATAATAAATAAGTTTATACCAAATATTATGACCTGTGTTCTCACTATTTGAATATGGTTATTTTCCGGATTGCAGAATTTTGACTGAGGTGAGATTTAGTAGTATTGACAAAGTATCCAATGAATTGTAGGTTCCATATGTTACCTTTTCTTTATATGAAAGTACTACATGCATGAAGATTTTGATTATTTACACAATACAACTGTTGCAAATAACTGTAACAGGATTGTTGATGCTTTGTTTTTTATTTCTTTATTAAATTAGAAATCCCGACAAAAGCGATGGGAAGAATGGGAGACGATTGCCCTTCGTTAAGGATAATGCAACATTCGTTAAGGATAATGCCAGGGAATTGTTCGGCAGCACTGGCTGTGCTGCAGTAGAAAGCGTCAAGAGAAAAGCGTGGCAAAGGTGTGAGATGGAGTTACGGGCAGCTGGTGGCCCAGAACATCCTGGGGGATGGGATGCCATACGCAGGAAATGGTCGGATGCAACATACCGAGCCAAAATTTACAGCAGAAAATTGCAGGGGAGAAACGTGACAGGTACGGTTTTTCATAAATTTGTTTATAAATTTTCAAGTTCACTGTTGTTAAGGTGCTAAAGAGAATGTTTGAATAGTTAGCAAACTTTAAATTTTCCTCTAACTTAGGAGGTGGAAAACAGCCAGAGAAAAACCCAGCAATGGAGGCTGTCCTCAACGCATTGCCTGATGAGGTAGCCAATGGCATTGTCCCCCTCGGTGTCTGCGAAACAAAACCAAAGGTAAAGAACAGCTTTGTGTGTCATGTTGGGTTTATAAGATGCTGTGTTTTGAGCTAAACACCAGTAAAACCTGCTTTTCTTAATTCTGGCATTTATATATGTTGTCAACCAATAGATGGACTGCAATGCGTCATCGACAGCCATCTTTAATGTATTTAACACGTGAAAAGTGCACAAGTGTATGTGCTGCGCGTGACTCTCATGCACTTTTCACTTGTTAAATTTATCAAAGATGGCGGTTGATGACGCATATTGCAATCCATCTATTGTGATGAATTGTTGGCTTCAACTGTTTGATGCAACGGCGCTGTTAAGTGGGCGGGTCTAAAAGTGTACTGGGATTTGATTGGTTAAAATACGGGCAATGCTTTAACACAGTCACTTATCTTCCAGTACGCGCTAATCAACCAATCAGATGCTTGAACTGTAGGTGGTTTAAAAACCTATATACTAAATCCTCTTTTTTTATTGCAGTGTGTATTGTGAATGTCAATGCATCACGCTCTGTATACGGATAATGCAAAAAATACATTCAGGGAATCACCTTACCCTTAAGGTGATCTTCTGGCTGCCGCTTCCCAGCTTGTATCGTAATTTGGGTGTGATCCCTGGCTACACGGCAGTTAACGGTTGTATGGCTGCTGACTGGTACCCCAGAACAAAGATATTGACAAAATAGGGACACCGCCAATATAGGGCTAGATAGCTCAGTTGGTAGAGCGCCGGCACGTTAATCCGGAGGTCATTGGTTCGAATCCCACTCTAGTCAATTCTTTGTTCAACCCCAAAAATCATTTACAAATTTACCCAGTCAGTTTCCCTTTTGGTTTATATTGTTTTTATAAGAGGCGTACCAGTGATGCGAGGCGTACCAGTGTATTGCTTTGTGTTCCACTGACCACATGTGCTAGTGTGGGTCAGTGAGCAGCGTTACAGCATTGATGACAGACTTACTTTTTTTTCTTGTGGCTAATCGGAGTAGAACAGTTCAAATCCAAAGTCAGTAAATGTGTGTTGGAATTGTGGGATGCCCTATACAGATTAAAAATAGAGAATAATCTCAACTAACAACTAACATTTTCTTTCTTTATTAACAGTCACAGAGTCAGGTGTCACAAACATCAATGCTCAAACCGAAAGGTAAACGCAAGCGACAGGAAAAACAAACAAGACCAAATAAACACAACAAGCCAAGTAAAGAGGTAGAATTGCTCGAGCTTAATCGCCAACTCTTGTCCCTTGAACAGGAGAAGATGCAGTATAGAGCAGAGAAGCTTAGTCTTCAAAGGGAGATAGTGAATGTTTTGCAAGACATAAATGCAAACTTAGCTAAGTTAATTCCATCACCTTTTCAAATTCTCTTGGACCCCGAACAATAAACAGCAAACTGACAATCTGCTCTGTTTTAATTGATAAAGGAACATTACAGAATTGGTAAGAGAAACACTAGTCTAAGATCACGGGGTTTACATAAAACTTTAACTGTCCAATGATCGAGTAAAACACCCCTTGAAATATTTCTGTCTGAAATTTCAACTTTTGATGAGAAAAACAAATAGTTCACACAGTTTGAAGATAATGATAGTAGAAAGCTTCCCTGAAAATAATACGTGCTGAGGTGCTGTAGTTTTGGGGAAATGAGTAAAACAATGTCATGAAAATAATTTTCGTCTCACAGATCATGAGACGAAAATTATTTTAAGCATGTAAAAACATATTTTCATGACATTGTTTTACTCATATTGTAAAAACTAAAGCACCTCAATAAGTAATATTTGAAGGGAAGCTTTACACTATCATTAACTTCTAACCCCTGAAGTTTAATATAAATCTGTGGACATTTGGAAAAAGTACCCAAATCCTTTAAAACAAAAGGCAACTATTAAACACACTAATTTGTGCAACAAGTGTGTTTTTACTTTAATTACTCTCTTGCACCTTTGATGACCAATTCAGTCCAAATTTTCACAGGTTTGTATTTTATGCAGATGTTGGGATTGCCTTCAGCAATTATTAAAGGTGTCCAGTGTCTTTAAAACTACTTGCTTACTGTTTGGCCCTTGACATGAATCTCTACTCACTGTTAAACTGCATTCTGTGTATTGATCTCTTTTGAGTGATAGATGTATACACATTAACTGGCAATGAGGTTAAATGGTATATGTCTATTCCCCTGAGGGACTTCCAGTTGCCAGAAGAAGGACCTATTTTTTGGGGTCACACATTTAATTTCCCGGATTACAGTGCTCTCTCTTGACTTGAATCGTGAACAGCAACTACAAAACTTCCTATCTTTTACAGGTTTCTGTTCTTAATTCACATTTTAAGACCGAGCTGTGTTATAAAACCCATATTGACTGGCATAATTCTGTAATTAGTGTACGACAATTCCCCCTCGGGCCTGTGAGTGACCAGAAGAGCGACCTATTTCCCTCGGCCTTCGGTCTCTGGAAAGAGGTTGCTCTTCTGGTCACTCAAAGTCCCTTGGGGGGAATAGATGTACACTAGTTACCTCATTGACAGTCAATATGTGTTTATTATAACACACCTTCAGCCTCGGAAATAGGTCCCTCTTCTGGTCACTCTAAGTTACCTCAGGGGATTAGACATGCACTATTTGATGGGTCAATATGTGTAAATTAGTCTGTTTTCACACTGGAAAAAATGAACCTTGAAATTTAGATTTTCAGATTTCCTCAAAAAGTTCGCTGTGTAAAGTAGAATTCCCTCCTTTTTAATCACCTGTACAGAATAATAGTAATGACACTGTTAGCACCGATGTTTAAAGGTTCTGTATACATTTGATAATCATACCACCACTCAAAAAAGTGGCTTTTAATAGCTCAAAACTGCTATTAAACCCCTTTTGAAATTCTTTCATTGATTAGTGTTATGGTATTTTATCTTCAAGTTGGCTTGAATCCTTGACTCTGACTGATTGGTTGAACCATAGCAACAACAGTGTGATATAAACCTTTTTTTATTCAGCCAAGCAGATCCTTGCCATTTGATTGGAGGATTGTCAGTCATGTGATAGCAATTAAAAGTACTATTGCATGCTGCGTCACTCAGCGTTCCATCCGCGTTCCATGCAGCAGTAGTGTTACTGCAAGGCAAATGTTTTGGCGTCTGCGTGTCTCAAAATACATGTAGCTGACAAAATGCATATGGTCACTGCTGAATCCAACAGGCTGACCCAAAAGAACCGGGTGTAATTTCACAATTCAAAAGTGTAGGCCTACACTTTCTTTGTTTTGAAAGTTGTATCCTCCAATCAAAATGACAAAGATCTGTTTTTCATTCATGTAATAGTGCGAAACTTTTTCTTCGTTGAATAGAACATTCCATCTTTTAACTCATGAACATATTTGCACCATTGCACTCATAAACATTCATTATTCGCATAAAATTGCATGGCCCATATCACACCCTGCGACTTGTGTATCGTAATTACAGACCAAGTTTGCTTGAAGATAAATACGCTATCACACACGGGCTCAAAAGAAACCCCCCAAAAAAAAGCCTGTGATATTATAATGTTATCACATAAGCCAAGTGGAATATGGAAAAATATATCGCTTCTGTATCCCGTATCCAACGAGGCTGAAGGCTGAGTTAGATATGGGACGCAGACACGCTTTATATTTTTCTCTTGTGTGATAGCAATGGGTTCCGATTACCAAATGTATACAATCCCTTTAAAATGCATTAGCTACCAGACGGTCTCTACCAATATTGCCTTGAATGTTTGCGGGTCCAACATAGTCAGGTACCTCTATGATTTCTAGTTGGTGCTGTCTTCCCAGATAGGGGTCATTGATGTCCTTGGAGATGTTGTACAAAACAACACATGCTACGATAACTCTGCAAGCACGATCTGGAGAGATTCGGAGCCCCTTCCTTAAGCATGGGAATTTCATTTTGAGCTGCCCATTAGTCTGCTCAATGATGACTCGGGTATGGCGATGGGAGCTGTGGTACACATAAAATAAATAAAAAAGAAATGCATTAAAGCATAGTTTTAATTTAAATTATATTTATATAATTTATATGCTGGTGCATATTTTATTTTTTTACCAATACACCTATGTGTGTTAGCACTGTACATGTACATGTATACTCAATTCAAACTGCCTCTAGCTACAGGGCAACCGGTAGTCTAGTGTGTAAGACCATGCTCTAGCATTGTAAGGGTCGTGGTAGCTAGAGGCAGTTCCAATCCATACATTGGTGTATGGGTAAACAAATTAATAAATAATATCCTTTATCCCCCATGCAAATTTAACATCTCTTACATGCTGGTGCATCCAAAAAAACAACCAATAGGACATTATAAGATTGATTAATTGATGAATCTGACAAAACTTTGTTACAACTTAAATTCTGGTTCTGTTTCTTTGAAACAATAAATTTGTAAATTTCTGACACCCAGGACAAGTATGTGACAAAACGTTTGTTGTTTGTATTAATGGTATTTAAACATGGTACCAGCACAATCCCATACAGGTTTGCTGCCGTGAGTCTGAACATGGATGTGTGAGTGCTGTGCCACTTTTACAATTCACGTAAAACTGCAATAAAAAGAAATATGAGCTATAACTTATTTGTTTGGAATGTGACTTAACCACTGTGTAGAAACATGGCACTTTTAGTTTTAAAGTTCCATGGAAAAAATTTTTTCACACGCTACCACTTTTTCGTTCAATATGAAATAATTGAAGGAAAATTATGAAAAGTTTACATTTAGCGCAACTACTTTTTTGTGTGATAATTATGATATAATAATTATAAAATCTAATTTACTTCAAAAATTGAGGTAAATTATGAATGAGATACAAAATCCCTTTTTGTAAAAATGAGTGAAAAAGTCATCATGGTCAGTGTGGCAGGATACGGAAAGTTGTCCAAATCCCTTTACTTTTATGTACATGAAATGGGAAGCAGAAATTACTAATAATAAATAAGCCTTAATAAAAAAAAAATTCAAGGTCAAACTTCCAAAAATCTTAGTTCTTATTAAATTTAGGCCTAGCATATAACGAGAGTCGAGCGTGTTCGTCCATTCAACTTTCACTGAAGTGAAGTTTCAGTTTCAATCAAATCGATAAACATGATAAACAAAAATTGTATATTGCTTATAATCAAACTTGACTTTACCTCTGCCCTCAGGTCATGGAATTGACAGGATACTCATAAATCTGGCCATGTGATCTGGCAAAGTAACCCTCTTATTTACGAAGAGGCAACGACAGTGTGCGACCAAAAAATGTCTATCCAATGTGAAGGTGAAGAGCGCCACCAGTTGTCAAGCTTTGACGCATTCACCATCAACACGATTATTTTATTCGTCCGCTAATTATGGTCTAGTCTAAAAAGCTACCTAAAATAACTTTTTCCGAACAGGCCTTTTATTTAATTGGCAACAAGAAATCATGTCTAAATGCCCAAAATATCCGTCAAAACAAAACTTATGACGCGGCGCCGAAGTTTTGTACCCTGGAATTCAAAAAGCTTTCGCCAATCGGAAAAACTATATCTTGCGGGACGCATAAGGCCTATAAATAAATAAATCAATGTTTGTTGTTTTATTGAAAGGGTCTCTTTTACCTATTGTATGCTCTCTCGGCAGCAGTCGCTGGGTTGCCGAACGTTTTCATCAGCCAACTTCGTTGTGGGTATCCCGAGTCCCCCAGTAAAAGCCCGCGAAGCTGGCTCCTTTCAAACATAACACCGACATCACTCTCCTGAATTATCCTACTGTCGTGAGTAAATCCCGGCCATCTTGCTACGACGTTTGTTATTTTGTAATTGGTGTCACAGACTAGCTGCACATTAATACTATGTATGCCTTTCCGGTTTACGTATGCAAATTCGTTTGGGCCATAAGGGCAGCAGTCGAGGGGAACATGGGTGCAGTCGACGGCCCCTACTGCTCCAGGGAAACCCGCCAAGGCGTAGAAGCCCATCTGCTTTGCAGCAACTTCCGCCGGTGTTGTAGGCCACAGCACATACCTATCTTTCATTCCAACAAGTACGTTCGTGACTCTGTGAACTATTCTGCAAGTGCTTGCCTCAGATATATTGTGGTGTTCCGACGAAGTGGAATAAAAACAGCCAGTGGCGAAGAATCGAAGAGCCACAAATACTTGAGTTCTTCCGTCAATAGCGTGACTTCTTAAAGTCTGTGGCCGAAGGTGTGGTTCTAACAAGTCAATCACTCGCATGACTCCGTTCCGAGTAAATCGGTAGTATTTATGCATTTTTTTGTCACTATATGAATCCAGCGGGTTTGTTCGGTCTCTGAACACCCGTTCTCTCTGCAAAGCTCGTGCATTGTTAACATAGAGTAAGAACAACGCCATTTTACTCGAATTTAAGACAAAATCCGCTAAAAGCACGTCAATACGTACACCGCTAATGAAAATAACAAACAAAATGGCGCAATTTGTCAAAAGTTTGCGATGAACTTTTACTTTGCGACCACTAACGAGTCATCGCAAGCTTGTCATCGCTAAATAAACCTTTGCGATGAGAATATTCATCGCTAAGTTTTAGTGAAATCGTTGGCTAAAATCCATTGCTAAGTAGCGATGGATTTTAGATTTAGCGATCGATTTCGGCGTTTGCGATGACCAAAACGCGTTAGTGAAATCGGCCCCTGCAACCCATCCATTAGGTGCCTCTTCCCACATCGGCCTACCAAGAGGGGGTGAAGGTTCGTGAGTATTAACTGCAGAGGATTCACGACGTGCAGTTCGTAATAGGGCTTTCATCTCGGGTTTTTCGATTAAAGTTTTCACAAGGTTTTCATAAATTAGTTTTTTCTTTCATCATTTTCTCGCAACTTTAAAGACCAATTGAGCTCAAATTTTCAAAGGCTTATTGTATGCTTATGTTGGGATACACCAAGTGAGAAGACTGGTCTTTGACAATTACCAAACGTGTTTGTTTGTTTGTTTTTAATTTTCAAAAATCACAATAAATAATCTTAAAACATATAAGAAATAAGAACAAAGGGTGATATGAAGAGGGCACAAAGCCTAGACCCTCTTATAAATTAAGCGGTTTTACTTTACAACAATAACGATGTTGATTGATGAAATGAAAGTGCAGTGAAAGTTTTTATGCCTACAGCAAAAGCAGAACAAAATTACTTGGGAATTTACAAAGTTAGATAGTTTGGAATAGATATTGGACGCACAAGCGATATAGCTATATACATGTGCATTTGTATAATGGAAAAATGATAAACGATTTAATAAAATTACATGGCACCTAATTTTGCTCGTGGCCACTTATATAGGCCTACTTCTGCAAAATTACATAATAATATCAATAATAATAATAATGAAAATTTATATAGCGCCTATCCATGTAAACATGCTCCTGGGCGCTGAACAATTGAAAGAAAACATAATGAAATCCATACAATTTAAACGCCCAATAGAAAATACAGTTAACATGTATTAAATGCAGATTTTGTACACAACAATCATGGATTAAAAAACACTGAGAATAAACCCTAGTAACAAAATTTAAAAAAAAGTAAAAAAAAAAAAACATGACACTGCATTCTTTAACTTAAACAGGCAATTGGCATAATTAAATTTCAGAGACGCAGAATGGCAGCCTTGATGTTCACCAAGGATCTAGATATGACATTGATGACAATACAAAGCGCTCTGCGCCGAAAATGACACAAGAATTGGAAGGAAGAGAAGTGGGACAGACATCGTACAATGCACCCCTTTTTTAGGCCACAACGAATACATTTGTAGCGTGCACAGCATTTGGTGCCCACATTTGGTTTAATTCAACACTAAAGATGATGTAACAATTGAAACTTTGAGCTCAATTTGTCAAGGTCATCTGAATCAGGAGTGGAAAAAACATGAAAAGCATAAACTATGCTAATGAAAAACAAAACATTAACAATTGTTGTTTGACTAATTTCACAAGGGATAGCTTTAATCAGCATATGTGTAAGTCATGTTACATGTTCTTGTGTTTGTCAATATTTATGCTTTTGATTTTACCGAAGTGTAAAAAATGGCTAAAAGGAACACGTTGCCTCGTTGGATCAGTCGAGTTAACCTTGGAAAAGCGTTTGTTATCGTTTGTTATAAAATGCATATGTTGTAGATGTTGTAAAAGTAGAATACAATGATCCACACAAACATGACTCCCATAAATGGCGACCGTGTTAGTTTAACAAGGAAGTAAAAGGAACACCACGCAATTACGAGGCAAATTTGTGTGGATCATTGTATTGTACTTTTAAAACATCTTTCCAACCATATATGCATTTTATAACATGCATTTTTATAGACTAACTCGTCCGATCCAAGGCAACGTGTTCCTTTAAAGGCACTGGACACTATTAGTAATAAACTCAAAATATTTGTGAGCATAAAAACTGACTTGGTAATGAGCAATGGAGAGCTGTTGACAGAATAAAACTTTGAGAGAAAAGTGGAGTCAATTGTGAGAAAGAAGTATTTTCTCATGTTGAGTTCGAGACCTCAGCTGAGTGATTAAATTTAAAGCATCTTAGTACACGACTTGTGTGACAAGATTGTTTTTTTTCTCCATATTCTCTCGCAACTTTCACGACCAATATTGAGTTCAAATTTTCACATAAGTTTGGAAACATCAAATGAGGATACAGTAACTGGTCTTTGAGAATATGACCAAAGGTGTCCAGCCGTTGATTTCACCAAACTCACTGTAAATTACGAAGCATCGCAATGTTTACAAAGAACCACAGCGCTGCGATGTATCGTAGCTGCGACTTATCTCATGAACCATTTAACGAAATGCGTTGTAACTGCGATGTAACGCATTAACAGTTTTTAATAAAAAAAATGAGTGAACGAGGTTGACCTTGCCGCGTGACGACTACACCGTGACTATTGCGTGTCTCCCTCACGTCAGTTACGCTATTTCTTGAAAGAGCCATTGGTATACAGGGGTGAAAAAATAAGAGAAAACAATAGCACGGGAAGAAAAAAAGTGGAAGATTTCGGCTCTTCATCGTTGTTGCTAAGTTAAGAAAGTGCTGTGAGATATTGTTTTCCGAATTACACTTTGTATGTAGCATATGTGATACTCGCGAGAGGGCACTAATTTTGGCATAAATTACGATTACGGTTATCTTCGTTCGTGCGAAACATCATCTGACAACCGGAGTGCAATGTAACATGTTTTCTGCTGACAAAATGCCAATACACTAGCCATAATCATGCATACTCATCGTGTTTTCGATGCTTTTTGTTCAGATTTGTAATATAGTAGTTGTTTTTCAAAGCTTAGGCTGTTTGATTTCGTTTTTCTTGGCTTTTTCCGCTTTTACTTATTAAACTATATTTTTTACTGTTTGTATTTTCAGGCGTACCCTACTACGTACGTTACCGATGCTTTTTGTTCAGATTTGTGTATATAGTAGTTGTTTTGCAAATAATAGGCTATTTGATTGTTTTGATTTCTGGCAGATTTTCTAAATAAACTATACTTTTTTATTATTTTGATCATTAGGCCTTCTCTACTACGTACTAGAAATAGGCTACATTAGGCCTATAAGTGTAATTTATTGTAACCAATTATTAAATTAGCTACTACTACTACTAGGGGGAGGGGGTATGGTCATGAGAGGGTACAGTATACCATACTAGGCTAGGCCATTGGTTTTTAACCTCATAAGCCTGCTATTAACCTAAATGCAATTATTCTACCTCCATGAGTATACATACATGAGATGGGGCCGACAACAACAACATTTATAAATAACATCAATTTCAAACGGTGTGGCACATTTTAAAAGAAAAATATTCAGTGGACTCTATTGGTGATAACTCAAAATAACTGTAAGCATAAAATCTTTCTTGGTGACAAGTAATGGGGAGAGGTTGATGGTATAAAACATAAAGAGAAGGGCCATAGTTTTCGAGGAAGAAGTAGTTTTCCACGAATTTGATTTCGAGACCTCAGATTTAGAACTTGAGGTCTGAAAATCAACCATCTGAACCCGCACACAACTTCGTGTGACAAGAGTGTTTTTTCTTTTCTTTCATTATTAATCTCGCAAGTTCGATGACCGATGGAAATAACATTTTCACAGGTTTGTTATGTTATGCATATGTTCAGATACGCTAACTGTGAAGGCTATAGTCATTGACAATTGCCAAGTTGCGACGTGCGAAAATTTTCCGAGGAGGAGTTATTTCTTCCTCCAGGCCCAACCAATTTATTTATTTAAAGGATTAATGGATCCATAGATACCCTGAAATAAATACTAGATTTAGTATAAATGTGACAGCACAAATTTGTTCATGCCAGTAGCGTAAAGCTTAAGGGCATAATATAAATAGGTCTGATTTATATTTGTCAGAACACTAAGTGAGTGGCTTCCTAAGACGAGAGGAGATAGTAATGGCCGTTCACTACGTAACTCACATTTGTTTACAACTCCTAATGTACATACCAAGCGACATGCTAATAGTGCAATCCCTTACATGACAAAACTCCTTAATGATAATTTTGTGTTATTAATTTTTAATGTTTTTTTTTCGTTTTTGCAGTTATATTTTTCTGCTCATCTATGTCTGTAATTTTATTGTTTTATCTGTAAATTTTGTAAATTCAATGTAATTTTGCCTATGGCAACTAATTTGAATGTTTTTAATAAACCATGAAATAAAATAAATAAATAAATAATAAGTAAGTGTGGACCAACCTAGACCTACATTATCCAGTTTTTCACTAGTGTAATGATAAGTTGAGTAATTCTTTGCTATGAAATTTGCCTTGTCAATTAATTTGCCTTGTTATTTCAAATTTGCAAAAGGCTGCTACTATTATGGCTTCAAAAACACGGAAGGTTGAAAGATAACCAAACTGGTCCAACGAAAATGTTGAGCCAGCTTGTAAGAAAACACTGAAATTTTTTAACATGAAATCCGTTACATTAATAACATGAATACAAAAACAGAGTATGTGTTGCTTTATATGGCCTGCCGATTGTAAGCAGTGTCTGTTGTTTAAAATTTTTAAAAATGCTACTATTATGGCTTCAAAAAAGCGGTAGGTTGAAAGAAAACCAAACTGGTCCAACGAGGAAGTTAACATTTTGAGCCAGTTTGTGCGGGAGCACACCGTCGACCGGGCAGTGGGACCAGATGCAAGTCGACTGCACGGGATGACCGAGTGAAGGAAGTGCACTTGAGGGAGGTAGCGGAGGTTTTGGTGGCGTGTGGGGGGAGGGCCAGAGACCGGACCCAAATTAGAAAAAAGTGGCGGACGTTTGCAGTCAGTCAAGAGGATACTACAGGCGCTGCCATACTACAGGTAATGACAATGTGACTTACAATCAAACTATGGTTCGAGAGAAAACTTTGTGTATGTATAAATTTAGGTTTAAATACCATTTATACATGTACATGTACATGAAGTATGACTCATAACACAAAACTATATATAGGAAAACATGAAAACAAATCAAATCATTACCAATAAATCACTAACTCTTTCACATATGAATGATTAATGCAATACCAGATTTAATTTTAGGAGGAGGTAGTAAACCACCTACAAACATATGAGTTGGTGTTATCGGCCATGCTTCCGGTTGCGAAAGATGGCATTTTATCCAAAGATGATGGAGAAAGCTGTCCGGACTTTCAAATGGCTTTAGAAGCTGTGGCTCAGGGTCAAAACATAAAAATTGCCGTCATCTAGAAAATTTGTATTAAAAAACATTATAAAATGGTTGCAACAGACCACAAGTAAAACAACGAAAGAAACCTGGTGAAATTGAAACAGAATGATCTTCTTTGTAAATATATGCTGATGACGATAGTGTTTTGAGTTTGTTTTAGCAGGGGCGTTCTTCTCAGAACCACAACTCATAGAATGAAATGTATTGTGTTTTGCACATACAGTGTTTATTTTATTACCACTGAGCAAAATTAAAAATCCTGAGCAAATCAATCTCCGAAACCAATAATTTTGGTACTAAACCTTTAATAAAGGTTTTTCAAAATAAAAATGGTTGTTGATTATTTTGATCTTCTTTTTACAGACATCTCACAACAGCTAGATGGGGAAATGGAGGAAGTTGAGGAGGTACATGGAGAAGAAGAAGGACCGGTTCATGTGGAAGAAGAAAGTAGGCCTACCATTGAGAAGAGCGTTGGGGCAACCAAAAACAGTATCAAAACAACCGGACAGCAGGACTCCATCCTTCAGATTGAAAGGGAACGCCTGGTGGTAGAGGAGAAGCAGTTGGAAGTGTCCGAAGCGATGGTCGAGTCTTTGAAGGACTTAAATCGCACTTTCCAACAGTTCCTCTCTATCACCCTTCATAAGAGTGGCTTAGAACTTGTACAAAACCCTGAAGTTTAATTAATGAATTTTAATATTAATTCCGTGTCAACCCAACATACTTTTGGATTTTGATAAGAATTCTAGAGTCAGCATTCTTCTTAAATTCCACAGGCTAGTTGCCCTAATTTATACATAAATTTTTTAATTTGATATGGATTGCCTGTGTTCAAAGACATAGTCTTGCCCTTCATTTTCGTTTTATTTTAAAAAAATACCACTTCCAGGTGATTTTAATCTTTTTTTCTTCCATACTTATTGATGGCAAGACTGAATACTTAAACACCCATTTTTTCAAATAATGAGTAAGGACTGTACTCGTTTTAAAATGGGATGATGTATCTTGGCTGTGATGTTTATTTACAAACACGATTTATCATGTTGTAAACTTACTACAGCAGTTTATGAAAGCCATGATATATGGTTGACATTGGAAAGCACATTCGTGGCAGTCATCTAGTGGGGAACTTCATAAAATACCGATTCTTTGGATGGAACAAAGGTTTTATCAATTCCAAAATCTACATCTTCCACCAATCAAGCTAAATTTAATAAATTTCTGAAAAGCAATGTGCACAGTTCCTGAACAAAATCAAAGAATAATGCCAGAATCGTCATGTACCTGGTAGAAATTGCCCAACACATGAAAATCAGCAATCACAGGAACAAGGCCCTCAAGTCGATCACTGGATGTAGTAGAGTTAATTTGGTCTCGCCTGCAGGAACTCTCCCTTTCACCTGTGAGAAGATCTCCTGAACTGATGATGGGTGTTACCTTATCACTTTTATGTCCCGGGACATGATTGTGCAGGTGGTGCATGATGTTGTATATGCCGTCTGTCTTGTTCTCACCCTCCATCAATACTCCAAGATTAACCTATGTACACACAAAATCAAATAAATTAGCTGTGCAGATCCCAACTTATTTTATTTATTTTGACAGTTTGCACTTTGGGGTTTCAAATCTTATTGCTATTGCCAACACTGAAACTTCTGCAATGATTAGGCCTATTTATGGCCAATTTGTTCGGATAACATTAAATATTTAAGTGGACCCCCCATCCGCAGTGGTCTGTCCTTTTTGGACTTAAGGCAAACAGATTTGTCCTTATGGATAAAGTAAAGGAAATGTTGTCTGAGCAATATCTCGAGAAGTATACTTGTCATATCAACTCAAAACTTTGTTTGTGGATTGTTCTGTTTCTGGATTGGTCTTGGGATCACTATGACTTAAACAAAAGAATGCCTTCCCACCATACTATTATCCCTCTGCCTTTCTCACCTATCCTCCCCCACTCATCTTTCCCAGCCTTCTATACAACCGCCCAAAAAAGACACTGTTCTAATGTCCAGAAACGGACTGGCTTGCGGGGCATTGGTGTATCCGAACACGATTTTTCTTGTTTTTGGGTTTTTCTTTTTGAGGGCATTCAATTCTCCTGTTTTTAAAATTCTTAAGAGTACATAATACGTAATTTATACTTACGATTTTAGATTTCTGCTGCAGTTCTGCCATGTGTTTGTGATAAATTGGACTGGTGATATGTGCTGGAATGTTCTCGCAAATGATGTCGTCTGACACAGTTGGGAGAAACTCTGAAACATCAATTTTATCTACAGTTGTTATGTGGTCATTATTTGGCAGGTGATGTGATTTAACTCTGTTTTGGATGGCAATCATCTGGACCATGTGATGATCTGTACCATGTTGTTTTCTTGATGTGTAGCGGGGATGGACAATTACATCTACATTGTCCATGACAAGTTGATAACCCATGTCAGACCTGCTTTATTGAATTCTTCAACTAGTTCTTTACTGCCACTGTCTTGTAGTTGTCGTTTGTTACATTCAGCCTCAAAAGTTTCCTTAGCCCACTGTTTCACATCCTTGTCGAAATCAACTCCAAAATCTAGCTGCCGTCGCATCACTGTTTTATAATTTGTGCTGATGTTCCGATTTTGAAGATGCTGGAAGGCAGACAACTTTGCACCACTTTTTTTTGAGAACAAGCGATGTCAACACTTGATGTGCATTCATCGTTTGTGAGCTACAGTTAATGAGAATGCCAGCAGCTGTTGTCACACCTGGGATGAGTGTTTCTTTAGTTTTCTTAATATTTCGTTTTATGTGAGTGTTTTCTGCAACAGCATGAAGAGTTGATTACCAGCAATGGTGCTTTCAGTTGCAGTTCAAGGTCTTGTTGGGTAAAGTTGAACTTATTGAGGTCTTCAATGGTGGATTCACTGAAAAGAGAGTGGTTATCTGGATCACAAAGGTTATCAGCTTCTTCAACAACAGATTGAATAAAACTGGCTGTGATGTCATCTTTGGCTTCCTTTATAGATATGACATGCTGTATTGCTCTGTGGTGATCACCTGCACACAATGCGGCAGCAACTTGTATCCATGGGCCAGACAGCTGTCTTTTCTGTGCATGATTTACATACTGTAATACTACCTGTAGATGATTCAAGAGAGAACAACATTTAAGTAAATAATCTAGTTGTCCAACTGTTTCAAAATTTGGCTTAGGATCTTGTTGTTGTTGTAATGCCTATTATATTTGAAAACAATTATCTGGGTGACATTAGGCCCTAATAAAAGACCTATCTCATCCACTGTCTGCTAGGAAATAACAATGCCAATGTTGGTTTTATTTTGCTGATTATGCTGATAGTGTAACCCGGAAAATGGGTACACTTAGAAAAAGAATGAATAAAGCCAAATAAAAATGCTAACTATGGGGGCACTCGCTTGAACAAATGAGAAAAACCAAGATCGGTAGGGCTAAGACGCGAGGAGATGCAAAAATATAGGAACAGTGACTCAAAGTGTAGGTTTCTCAACAAAATAATAAAAAATAAATTTATTGACTATAAATCAATCAACAAAAGCAGTATTAAACAATAAAAACCTCTAGACCAAACTCAGGATCTAAACTTTCTTCCTTATAAACCTTAAATTAAACCAGTCAAACCTAAACCAAGATATCTAACTGAAACTCAAAAACCAAAACTAAACCAGAGTTAAACCTAAACCTGAAACACAGTGTCAAAGAAAAGTTACAAATTAAAATCAAAATGGCTTTAGGATACCGAGTCCAAAACAGCAGAAAATACTTGAAGATGTCAAATTAATCGTAGAAGTTAAAACTTGTGATGAGGCACACATAAGTGTGCAGTGTTCCTCTTTCGCTGCCAGGCTGCTATCTGATTATAATTATATACAATGCACTGGATGGGTCACTACACTACCAAAGGATTAAGAAACTGTTTACCAACATGTAACAAAAGACTTCTAAGAAATAACAACCTACATGTACAGGGGTGCAATAAAACAGCTGAAGGGACAATGTAAACAGGAAAAGCAATTAACTAGAACCTGGAATTAACTAACTTGAATAATAATACATGTACAATGAATTTTCTACCCCTACTACACTCGCCACTACTTAAATCCATTGTTGTCCTCAACAATGTTAAATTTACACAAATAGAACTGAAATGAATTAACAGCAAAAATGAATTTAATACAAAGAAAACAATGATACAAAATCAAGGCCAAAAATAAGTTAGACGAGCCATACGTATTAATTCCCGGAAACCCTTAATGTTGAATAAAGCCTGTATACTATGTAAAATCGGCCACATCATCGTCTTGGGCAAAACCTCCAACACCGGCTCCTCCTTGCCTTGCCGATAGCACAAGGTATCTCCCTTGATTTCAAGTTTGTCCCAAGAGCGTAAAAGCCTCTTCACTGCTCCTGGTTCTTGCTCCATCTGATGGTGGCTTGGCTTCCCACCGGAGGACTTTAATTCTCTGACTCTTGCGACGATTGGGTCTACCTGTTGTGCAGAGCTCACGTTGAGGGGAGGAGTAGTAGTCTGGATTGCTGCTACTGGAGTAGAATCTTCCTTCTTTTGGAGTGGTGACGGACTATAGTAAACTGTTGTGGGTTTGGACACCAGGCCATAAAACTCACGCCATTGCCCCTGGCAACTCGTGGTTTCCCTTCTGCTCCAAGCAGAAGATCCTCTGTGGCTTTGGTCCATTTGCCTTAGCAATCTCCGCAACAGTTCCCCTTGTTGTTGCTGCTGAGCAACGATGTCTCCAAGGAGATCCTTCACCGTCTCTAACAAGCTCCTCTCCTTAGCAGGCTCCTCCATCGACGGAACTGAGGGTCTTTCTGCTGGTTCTGATGATGATGATGGTGGGTCGAACCCACACATCTGAAGATTGGTCAACACTGGCACGACCACTGGTTGGAGAATTTCGGTGAAACAACCAAATCCAGGGGGTGGTTGAAGGATACTATCCCATCCAAATCCTGGGGGTGGGGATATACATGGCGTCCCATCTGGCAAAATGACTGGACTCAGCCCTTCAACCATAGTGAAATAAAATGCTCCTTAACTTTGACACTGTGTTGTCCTAAAACTATAACGACTGTCCCTACTTTTTAACAAAACCTGGCTAAGTTCTTAAGGAACATAAACCCTACCCGGATTCTCCACCAAAAAAATGTAACCCGGAAAATGGGTACACTTAGAAAAAGAATGAATAAAGCTAAATAAAAATGCTAACTATGGGGGCACTCGCTTGAACAAATGAGAAAAACCAAGATCGGTAGGGCTAAGACGCGAGGAGATGCAAAAATATAGGAACAGTGACTCAAAGTGTAGGTTTCTCAACAAAATAATAAAAAATAACTTTATTGACTATAAATCAATCAACAAAAGCAGTATTAAACAATAAAAACCTCTAGACCAAACTCAGGATCTAAACTTTCTTCCTTATAAACCTTAATTTAAACCAGTCAAACCTAAACCAAGATATCTAACTGAAACTCAAAAACCAAAACTAAACCAGAGTTAAACCTAAACCTGAAACACAGTGTCAAAGAAAAGTTACAAATTAAAATCAAAATGGCTTTAGGATACCGAGTCCAAAACAGCAGAAAATACTTGAAGATGTCAAATTAATCGTAGAAGTTAAAACTTGTGATGAGGCACACATAAGTGTGCAGTGTTCCTCTTTCGCTGCCAGGCTGCTATCTGATTATAATTATATACAATGCACTGGATGGGTCACTACACTACCAAAGGATTACGAAACTGTTTACCAACATGTAACAAAAGACTTCTAAGAAATAACAACCTACATGTACAGGGGTGCAATAAAACAGCTGAAGGGACAATGTAAACAGGAAAAGCAATTAACTAGAACCTGGAATTAACTAACTTGAATAATAATACATGTACAATGAATTTTCTACCCCTACTACAATAGCATCCACACCATATCCCATGCCCCATGTAATAAACAGTGATACAAACAATGTAAAATGTTTAATGATAAGGAAAGGTACAGAGAGTATAGAGTGTTCCCTTGTGCTAAAGTAATCTACAGGTCTGACTCACTCATAACCACTCTACCAATAATTATGCTATATAGGGGGTTCACTGCTTCTAGAAAGAAGTCCTAAGAAATTAACTAAAGAGTTTATTGGACCCATGGTACAACCATGTTTTAGATTTTTGTAGTACTCTTGATTTGTGTGACTAATGATAAAGTAGACACTTTGTTATTGTATTGGAAGAGAATTCAAGTGTATTTTCATTTTGTTCAATAATTCTTTGAATAAATGGTAGGCCCTACTACTAATGCTACATGTTGAAGTTTAGTGTAAAAGAAATCAGTCACTTGTGACTACACTGTCATTAGTTACATGGTAAGGCCTGCCACTGCTGTAGTCTACTGTAAACCTACTGAAATTTACATCTGAAATTCAGGCTAGTATCATGTCTATCATGATGATATCCATCCAAAATCCCCCATCACTAGGTTTTCCAAATTTTTAGTTGGGGCCTACAGTCTACACAATGTAAATTTTTCCCTTACCTCAGCTTCTACCAGACCATGATGATGCAGACTGGTGGCCCCCTCCTCAAAATTGAGTCGCTTCTTCAGTGGCTAAAAGCAAAATGTAAAAATAATTAAACATCATAATTTTTATATCAGAGGACATACTGTTTTCAAGGTGTCCCTAAATAAAATCAAGGCAAATCTTTGCCTCTCTGTGCGCGATGATCAGTCCCCCTACCCTAGATATGTTTGTGGTTTGACTTGCCAAGCAGAGTCTCCTCTCCCTTGACCAAAACTTAGAAGGCTCCACTGGGTAATTGCACTTGTAAATGCAAACAGTTTGGGTATTTAAGGCATTTATAACAATCAAGACAGTTTGAAGTACCTTTAATACAGGTAATTAAAATAGGATAAGCCTTGATGTTGTAAAATAAATGTGTAAACGTACCTGCCAAACGCGACTTTTTTTGTCCACGAAATCTTTTCCCAGGTTGGCGTGTCGCCGGTAGGCCCAAGTCCTCAAATCCACTGCATGATCCTGCCGTAGAGCTGAATGAGAATGGACTGGGAGGTTTTGCTTGGACAGTAGGAGGAAGATCATCGCCAGATACTATCCAAGTATTAGTATCATGGATTCGGATTCCAGTAAACACCCCGCTTCTGTTTGGTACAACAACCGTGTCATCGGATCCGTACAGGATAATAGATAGCGGAACAAGTTTAAAAATCTTGCTTAGAGTCTCACACGTCATTTGACTTCTTTTTAGCTTGAATTTTCTATCTTTTCCTTCCATTTGAACGGTAAAATCCGTATCAGACCGACCACCACCAATAAAGTCATCGTCGCTGAAATCCATTTTTTGCCCAAGAAGTTTACACAACTTTCTACTTATTTGCATTTGCAACTAATAAAACTACACTACTCACTACACTAGTGCTTTTGGACCTGTATCAGGTGGCCGTGTGAATGAACTTCTAATCTTTCTTTTCCCCGGATGCGAGCTTCGGATGCGCGCTCGCAATAATGGTGGCCAGCAAAAGTCGGAATGCCATCAAAGACAAACGTCTCTTTCTTGAGCCGCCTTGTTGCCGTAAGTAAGTCTTGTTCGCGCCGGACTTTTGGGGATCTAAAACAGCCACTGTACATGATTTGGTAATATTAGCCCAGTGTCTCCCCAACGCCCTGCCAGTTGAATTTTCAAAATGATCAATTTGCAAGAAGTCAACAGTGAAGTAAGACATTCATATTCAAGCCTAAATTCGAGAAAAATAGGGGCAGGTAAGTTGTTGATGGCGCGCTACTCCCAATGTGCACTCATTTAATAGTGGTCCCTGTTGACTGGACTGCACCAAGTGGCGTGCCAAACGCGGCACAACACGATTCTCAAACCTATGAGGGGCCGTTTATGACTAAATGAGCAAACCCATATATATAAGAGCAAAACCATATATATAAGAGCAAAACCATTATAAGAGCAAAACTATATATATAAGAGCAAACCCATATATATAGGAGCAAACCCATATATATATAGGAGCAAACCCATATATATAGGAGCAAACCCATATATATAGGAGCAAAACCATATATATAGGAGTAAAACCATATATATAGGAGCAAACCCATATATATAGGAGCGAACCCATATATATAGGAGCAAACCCTATTTATATAAGAGCAAACCCATATACACAAGAGCAAACCCATATATATAGGAGCAAAAGCATATATATATAGGAGCAAAAGCATATATATATAGGAGCAACACCATATATATATAGGAGCGACACCATATATATAAGAGCGAACCCATATATATAAGAGCGAACCCATATATATATAGGAGCAAACCCATATATATAGGAGCAAACCCATATATTTAGGAGTAAAACCATATATATAGGAGCAAACCCATATATATAGGAGCAAACCCATATATATAGGAGCAAACCCACTTATATAAGAGCAAACCCATATACACAAGAGCAAACCCATATATATAGGAGAAAAACCATATATATAGGAGCAACACCATATATATATAGGAGCAACACCATATATATAAGAGCAAACCATATATATATATAGGAGCAACACCATCTTTTCCTTAATCCCTTTCCCCCTCTCTTTTTCTATAAATGGATATGTATTTGTTTGTACTTGTTTTATGCCTCTGAAGAAGGTCCGGATTGGATCGAAAACTAAGGCCATCTACCCTATTCATTATTCCCGGTCACCAGGATTTTCCTGTCTGCAACTCAACAGTTTCAACAGACCCTCCACAAGTCGTAGTAAAAAACTTTTTAGGTGTTCGGCCAACAGCCGAACAACTATTGTTATTGTTCTGTTTTGTTTGTTTTTTTTTCCTCGCGTTCTTCTTTCCCTGCGAACCTTCTCCAGCAATTTTAAACAAAAGTAAAGCTTGTACAAACTTAAAACTTACTATGTACATCGGCAATAGTGAGTAGACGAAACCGCCACTTTTTGGGAATGATGACGTCATTGATGACGTCATGGCAAGGTTTTTAAAGTTGAAAAACGACATTTGCTTTTCGATGTATCTCAACGAATATTAATGCTATGATGTTCATACTTGGGCATCACATAGATAAAGACTTGGACAACATTTGAAAAGTTAACGCCAAAATCGTATGACCTCATCTTCCGGTCGTACCGGAAGGTCAAACTCTGCCTTTGTGTTTTTTGTGTTTTTTTGTAAAAAAAGACAATTTGTTGTCATAACTCAAGATTGATACGAAATTTAACATTGAAACTCATCAGACAATTGAACCTTAATAATGAGACCACACAAACTTAATGATGTCATGATGACGTCATCAGGTTTTGAATTACAACAAATCAAAGTTAAATATTTTAAAGAAATCATAACTCCTGAACCACATGGTGGATTTTGACAATCTACATATCATCGGACAGGTCGATCAAACTTCAAAAAACGCTACACACAAAATGACCCCATTTGACCTTGACTTCTGGTTCAAACCAAAGGTTGAACAATTTTACAATTTTTGATCTCTAAAACTACGTAACATTTCAACATAAATTTTGCATCCCGTTATAGATGAGTGGTCCTGCTCAAACTTTCCCACAGAGATGATACCAATTTGACCTGAAACTCTGGTCGAAATCGGACGATAAAGCCCACGGATGTGTTGACCCGCGTGATAACTGCGTACACTGCAAAAGCGCTTTGGCTGGCCGTTCCGCTCCATTGATCACACCTTGTTCAGTCCGCGAGGCCTGTGTGTTCTGCTCGGAATAGTGCATCGTTTGACTGTACGCGTGATTTCGATTCATGTTTTGACAAGTCTCAGGTCATTGTACTTACAACGTAGCGCTAGTTTAATGGTGTACCAACATTTTACAATTGAAGTCCGCTCATATCATATTCGGCGTCAAATTGTTCCCCTGTTCGCCCTTCTCATGGCTTAATTATCAAAACGGAATTAAAGACGAAGCTTCGCTGAGATGGCCACCTACTGCAGCGATTCGTATGACTTTTAATTATGTGAGAAAATGCAACCAGAAAAAGACGAACATTGGTTATGTTTTGATCAAACACCGGGAAGCGGATTCGTGACATCGACTCGTGAAGGGTGTTTCTATCCGGCACTCACGGCAGTGTTTAGCGCGCTACACGGTAAAGCTTTGTGTACAAATCATTGCTTTTCAAAATAAGTGTTTATTTAATGCCTAACAAAATCTAACGTACATCCCAGTTATCTTAGTTGTATCTGTACCCGTGTCGTACACTTGCGAAACCTCTGTAATACTTAATAAATAAGTCTTTTACAGTTATTTACTTCATAAGTCTAAAATTAGTAAACTGTTGTTTCGTATAAAGTTTCCCCAAATCCAGTTAACCTTTTAAGAAGTTTACTCTTGAGTTAAACATCACAAGGATCACAAAACCTTCAAACTTTGCACATAGTTAGCTCTTTACTAATAAAATACATCGCTTTAACAAGTATTAAACTTAGCATTTGTTTTCTGTGCAAAGAAAGGTATAAATGTAATAGATTTACACTTTTACTTTCTGTGAAAATTAAAAAGCTATCAACAATCTGTTCATAGATTTAATTTTCCTCGTGTTCTTCTTTACCTCTGAACCTTCCCAAGCAATTTTAAACAAAAGTTAAGCTTGTATAAACTTAAAACTTACTATGTACATAGGCACCAGTGAGTTGATGAAACCGCCACTTTTTTAGAATGATGACGTCATGACAGGGTTTTTAATGTTAAAAAAGGACCATTTGCTTGTTGCTGTATCTCAACGAATATAAAAGCTATGATGTTCATACTTGGGCATCGGATAGATAAAGACTTGGACAACATTTGAAAAGTTAACGCTAAAATCGTACCACCTTAACTTCCGGGTCGTTACCCTGGGTCAAAGTTCGCCTTCGTGTTTTTTTCATAAAAAAACAACTTTTGAGCTTATCTACGGCATAACTCAAGATTGAGATCGATTTGAACCTTGAAACTCAATAGATAGTTGAACCTTAGTATTTTTAAGACAACACAGGCCTAATTACGTCATAATGACGTCATCAGGTATTGAATAACAATAAAATGTGTAAAAATCATATGGCGCGAAAGTTTGTGGGGGAATTCCCAACAGCGCTCTTTTTGCCCACCAAAGAGGGCGCTGTTGATTATCAAATCTGTGTACAGCATCCAGTGCAGGGGTGAGCTAGATTTTTAAAGGGCTTTCATAAGTTGCAAACAAAAAAACTGATGTCAATCTCACACAAACATATTGCATTTGTGAAGAAACAAGGCGTTCAAAAGTGTGATACAAGCTTAGCTATAAAATAACGACGCATTGTATAAAAAACATCTTTATGGTTCAATGTTTTTGAACTACGTCATCACGTAACGTCCAACCGTAATTAACAAAAAACACTATGTCTAGTATTTGTCTGTTGTTGTATCCCTTCGGGGTGATCCCCTTGATTTGCTTGTATTTTGTTTTTAATTGTCATAACCATATCCATTTTATCCTTTCCCACTTCCTACCTGTTCTTCTCAGAACATTTTTAACATTTTACCTTCCTCTACAGATTATTAATAAATCATAATTTTGTTGGCAGGTTGTTAACCTATTTGTTTTACAGGATTGTGTTTAACCCGCTTTTTTTCATGAGCCACATTCTAATGAAGAATAATGTCACATTTTCTGACAGGCATTTTCTACAGGTACAGGGTACTGCCATGGGTACCAAAATGGCACCCTCATATGCCAACCTATTCATGTCTCAGTTGGAGGACAGACTCCTGTCCTCCGCCCCCAACCGACCACTAGTTTGGTGGAGATTTATTGATGATATTTTCTCCATCTGGTGTGGTGACCACACGGCCGTTCCACCCCCATTAGCACAACGTTATAAACTATCCTGAATTTGTTTGCACTGATTTCATTACTCCAGTGCGCCCTCTCCCGTGACATCACATAGTCAAGAGAAATCCAAGATGGCGTCCAAAAAAATTGTCGTAGAAAGCCGGAGTAAAATATGAATAACAAGTACAAAATGTACTGCATCTTTCTCCTGAACACTATTCCGATGTTCAATAGACTTAATGTAGAATTGCAAGAGGAGGCCCCTAAAATACGTCTTGTGCATGAGAAATTGCAAAACTTTCTACGAGATGTCATGGTTCGCTTTGTGAAGCCTTGTGTACTAGCAAGTGCAAGTCTTGAGCAATGTGAATACAAAGTTGTTGATAACCAGAAATTAGATGATGAACTAATTCTTGGACAGTCAGTGAGGGAGTTTCTGGCATCAGGACAACTTTCTTCAATAGAAGTGGCAGAATTCTTCACTTCCGTGAGAAATGATTATGTGACCGTCTGCAATTATGTGATTCAGACATTTCCCTTGAAGTCCTTCTTAATGCATGTGTGGCAGATCCAAGTAGGAGATTGTCCACGAAGTTTAGCTCAGTAGCCTACTTTGTGAAGAGGTTTCACTATATGGAAGACAATATGGATGCACTGGAAGAAGAGTTTGGTCAGTTTCAGGTAGATCCACTTGAATCTCTAGTGCTAGACCAAAGAGTTGATACAGTGTGGATGGAGATATCTGGTATCAAAGACAAAACAACTGGCAAGGAGAAATACTTGTACCTCTCCAAGATCATGGTAATGATCCTGTCTCTTGCACACAGCAATGCCGAGGATGAACGTCTTTTCAGCCTTGTGAGAAAAAATGCAACAGACTTCAGACCCAACTTATCCACACAGACTTTCTCCGACTTTCTTACTAAAAAAATGTACAGCCAAGCAAAAAAAAGTAGTTTGTCATAAAATGACCCTGGACGACCAACTTTTGGTAAAATGCAAGCAGGCAGCCAGAACCTACAATAGGCAATAGACAACAAACTTTTGTTGCACCAGATATGAACAATGTGATTAAAAGACTGTATAGTGTAGGGCTTTTTTTTAACTTGAATGTGACCTCAAGCAGATGAAAGTTTTGTGCGGGATGGATTTTTGGCGTTGATATTGGCGTAAGTCTTTTTCTTTTTTTTATGTAATTGCCGTTTTCAAAAAATACTATTTTTGTCTTGAAAATACTATTTTTTGTTCTTTGGAGTACTATTTTTTGGAGACGGAGGTTGGCATCTCTGGAAATGTACAAAAATTATGTTAACCCTACAGACGAACCTCGTCGAAGTGGTTTGTCATTTTATTTGGGGGAATGAAAGTTTACTATTGATGGCTAGATTGAGCATCTAAATATGAAATCAATAAGCAGGCAAGTGAGATGAATGTACGTTGAAGATGGAGACTTTATTTCAGCAATGTGTTTCATAATACTACAAACTGTACACCATACAACATGAGTTTTTATTACATCAGCAAGCTTTAAATAAACTTTGTAGGGTATGTAGGAGATTAACTACTAAGCATACAAGTTCAACAGCCGAAAAGCATACATACCAGTGCATCAACTATGCTAAAGAACTCGAAACTGTATTTTCTATAAATATTTGGAGAGATGATGCCCTTGTTCATCCAAGTACAATTTGTTGGAGATGTGAGCGTTCCCTAAGGCATGAAAGATCTGGCTCTCGAAGTGGAACAAGGGAGAGTGCTTCTCAAAAGTGGGAAAAACACTCGCGTGTACGCTGCAATGTGTGTGAAACATACAAGACGCAACAACGTGGGGGGCGTCCCCAGAAACGAAAGCGGAATGGCAATGGGCTCAACCAAAAGGAAGCAACAGTTCCTCCCCCGCTTTCTTTTAATTGTTCTCAAGTTTCCAGTGAGCAAATGCCCCATAATCTGGATGTCCTTAGTAACTCAGGAGAGGCAACATTGTTCATCTGTACCATATGCCAGTGTATTCTAGGGAAACCAACAGTTCAAACACCATGCGAACACAATTTTTGTGCGGACTGTTTACTTGCTTGGTTTAAGCACAGCAATAGTACGACTGTCCCATGTCCAGTTTGTAATTCATCAGTTGAAATTCATAATGTAAATCCCTGTTCAAGAATTCTACGGGTTCAGCTGACAACCCTCCCAACAGTTTGTATAGCTTGTGGAACAATAGGGAAGCTTGAACTAATGAAAACCCACATATGCGCACAAGAGCAGCCAAAACCCACAGCATTTACATGTTACGCAAGTGACCCCCTACCCGGCTCGGAACCAACCAATGAATGTGACGTCACAACAGCAGCAAGATTACTAAAATCCATGGCATCAAAGCACATCAAGGGCACCCCTATACCCCCCGAGATAGAGGCTGAAATGGAAGAGGTATGTGATAGGGTATGAAATGTGTATTGGTGATACTTTTTAAATTTTTAACATTAAATATGGAGACCAATATAATGGTTAACCAAGTGGCATCACTTAAAAACAGTTAAAGCAGCCAGCCCCTTGATATGCCCTGCGGGCAAAGCTAGCCAAAGGGGCATAGTGTTTGCCTTGTCCTTCCATTTTGGGGAGTTTACATTTAGTATGCATGTAATCATTGTTGGATTGATAACTCAAGAAGGCCTCGACGTATCAATTCCAAACTTGTGGGATAGGTCTAGGGATCCCCCAAAAGCCCATTGTAAGTACGTATGCCTATAGGGCTATATCATAGAGCTATATAAAAGAACTAGAGGGCGCACTGGCCATTGGCATCAACGTTATACCGCTGTGCGCACACGGAGCACCGTCGGGCATTGTGAGACCGGGCAAACAGCGCGGAAAGTACCCGGATGTTATAACGCTAGGTATACACAAAACGTAAACAAAACAAATTGACGGGCGAAGTTCCCGATCTGTGCGATTGATTCTGAACGGAAATTTAATAGTTTTTGACCAGGCTTTTACTGAAAGGATATTTACAATACCTTTGTGAAGAGAAATAGATAATCCACAGAACAGATTGAAGAGGTTGATCAGGGAAAGTCCAGTTACTGGCCTAAAAACAAGATGTTTTTTGTAAGTTGATGTCTCTAGCCGCTCGGTAAACAGTATTCCATGGTCACGGTGATGCAGGACAGTTCTTATGAACAGAGGCAAGCCACTGATTTTCTTGACAAGTTGTGTGCCGTGATCGTCTGCCTCTGTCAGGTCTTGGAAATGCTCTTCTAGATCGTCGAAAACCGAGCCGCAAACTCTTGTTTAGGTCATGCTGGACGGACTTTATGAGGGCTGGGGACGTTCTTCCCGGATAAGTAGTAGTCAGTGTGCAAATAAAAATAACAAAATACATTGTTTCGGCGTTTAGCCTTTGTAGTGTCGTACCCAAACTTGGAATTTTTAGGATCCAACTTGCAAGTTACAAACAGAAAACGTGTGCCAACAGGGTCACAAGAGAGGGCTTAAGGATACGAAATCTAGGACTGCATGAATACATCCAATAACATTTGATCTACCACAATCCAAATGAACTTTGGCGACGAAAAAAATTTGGTTGTAGGGTTTAGAAGAAAAAACTACATGTACGGAAATGTGATAACCACAACTACATGTATACTTTTTGTTTAGGCCTACGTGTAAAAGTCAAATTTTGTGAACTTTCTTGAAGAGACTTTAAATCTTACCCACCCGGTGGTAAACATGTACATCCTTTGGGCTTATCAATTAGCACCCTGACATCCCGTTGATGGGACTCGATATTGCAAGAAAACGAAAGCATAACACAACAAACGCTATGGAATTTATATTTCCAATTATTTTATTAGGTTAAATAACGAACCTTATTCAAACATAAACAAAATGTTATATGAAAGTTAATTAAAATAAAACTTGGTAAATCCAACAGAAAAAACCCTGTTCTTATATGTAAATCAACATGCAACACAAACTTTCCACTTTTTCAAATCTGAAGACTGGTCCCTGCATTCAACTAAAAATTTGAAATAATTCAATGCGTTCGCAGATAATATATTGTACAGATGTACATCAACCATTGAAAGCCTGGACCCAAAGGAAAAAAAGGGGAAAAAAGAGTATTCCTGCCCCCCCCCCCAAAAAAAAAAAAAAAAATTATAATTATGATAATAATGACAAACTACACACAATGTCATTTGTGCACAAATAGAGAATTTACAAGAACTTGCCATGTATCTAACATTCCACCAAGTTTCAATTAATCGCATAATTTCTTCGGGAGATATACGATTTCAAAAAATGCACCTTTAATGCCACGTCTCGTGACCTCTGGTAACGACATCACGTGACCTCTGGTGACGTCATCAATTTGAAACTTCACACATAATGACGGCTGCCAGCAATCAACGTGTGTACATTTTGAGGCGATTACACAAAACTTCGCCACTGAGTTTTCAACCTGTCGCTAGAGTTACACTTTGTGACGTCATTGACATTTGTTCTTAACTGCTCACCCTTGCCAGGCACTAACATCGTTGAAAGCCACTTCATAACTTTTGCCATTTTTAGATGAAAGGTCACGCACACGAAATAAAATGAAGACCTAATTTATCCCTACCCAATCCTGCAAACAAAAACCTACGGTCTCTTGTGGCTGATTTGTTACAGATTTTCAAATATTTAAAATAAAACACCTTTAAGATGATGTCACACGACAGGTGATGATGTCATAATGACAGTCTTGTGGGAGATGTAAATACTGTCTAACAAAATCATACCCTGGGCACTATAGACATGTAGTGTGACGCGAACTGCTTGATTTCCTCAGAGAACATGTGACCATGTTTGTCTTTCTCCATTTACTTCAGCTCATTTTCAATCAGCGTGAAAGTATTCAGTACGAAGTTCAGCTTCAACAGCTCCAACTGTCCCTGGTTTATCATGTTTTGATCTTTGCATACATGTGCTCTTCTGCAACATTAAAAGTTTTTAATGGAGGAGATTGTGAGCCAGGATCCGCTGTCATCATTTTTCTTCTAGGTGGAGGCCTCTTACTTGCTTGCTTCTGTTGTTTATGTGGTGGGTAAGCTGGAAAGATGGAGGGTACAGCAGACTCCTGATTCCATGTTGGATATTTTCTCGGTCATCTCTGGGATGATTACCTGTAAATGTAAACTTGGTTGTTTATAACATATTTTATAGGTTTTGAAATAATATAACAAATTCTTGCTTTCAATTGATTTATTTTTGTAAATCACAGTAGGAATGGCCAACAACACTTCTGTAGGGTCATTCCGTGTCAATTCAACCTTTGTAACATGACCATCAAATCACACATTGTAACCTGATCAACATTCTGATGTGGTTCTTGGACTCCCTAAAGAAACTCCAAGAACTTTTGACTAACCAACATGACCAGCCACATTCGAACATCCATATCTCCGAAAGCGAATCAGAAATACACTTAAAGACACTGGACACTATAAAGACTAGTCTTCACACTTGGTGTATCTCAACGTATGCATAAAATAACAAACCTGTGAAAATTTGAGCTTAATCGGTCGTCGAAGTTGCGAGATATTAATAAAAAGAAAAAAACACCCTTGTCACACCCTGGTCACACAAAGTTGTGTGCTTTCATATGCTTGATTTCTAGACCTCAAATTCAAAATCTGAGGTCTCAAAATCAAATTCGTGGAATTGGTGGAAAATTACTTCTGTCTCGAAAACTACGTCCCTTCAGGGGATCTGTTTCTCACAATGTTTTATACCATCAACTCTCCCCATTACTCGTAATCAAGAAAGGTTTTATGCTAATATATAATTTGAGTAATATTACCTATAGTGTACACTGCCTTTAAACATAATTTTAAAGCTCTTGAAGTAGCCTTCATTGGTTAAAACAAAACCACAATTGTAACATGTGTTCTTTTTCGTTGTATTATTCTCGGGATAGTCAGATTCCAAAGCATGTTAAGTTGACACGGAATGACCCTGTAAATTAAATAAGTACAAGTAAATACAAACCTCTCATGTAGTCATCCTTCTTGAAGTGCTCGCTGCACAACCTGATTGCCATCACCCACTTAAGTGAGTATAGCCTGCTTTCCGAGAGGAAATCTGAATTAAAAAGAAAATCCCACAATAAATTAACCATGTTTTAATGAAGGCATCTTATAATCCTGGGATAGATTGCATCTTACTGCAGGCATGAATTCCATAAACCCCTTTTGTGATTGGACATACAAATTTTGTGCTAAAAAACTAGTTGTCATTGATGAAATGGAATAATTTTACGCATTGTTGAAGTCACGTGTAATGTTGACGTCACGTGTATATCCACCTGGCAAGACCCAATATTACTAGACTTGGAAGTTGGAGACAACATTCACGAAAAGTAGCACCCAGTCAGATCCTGAGATTGAAGATAGGTTTTTGGTCTAGAAAACGCTATTCAATTAAATTTGACAAAATCCTTTTTCAACAGTAACAGTTCACTCATTTTATTTGTATGATGAGTATATGAACTCGGATAAATAAAAACGACCAACCAAGGCAGGGATTTGTCAACATAATTTGTCTATAGTCCTCCCCATATGCATGCATGGCCATGATTTCCGTGCTAAGGATCTACATGTTTATCTGTTTCTGTACAACATTCATTGTTCAGCACTTCAGAATTGATTTGAATAGAACTTGCCACTGCTTGCCATCAACAATTAAACTTAGCCCAAAACGTTAAAAATGTACCACATAGTTTATAACTCTAGTAAAAATATGTCATGTTTAACAATGGAGGAAGGACCCATCATCCGCGAACTTTCTCAACAAGAAAGTTACATATAGTCATGATAGGCCTAGTACATTTTCATACGGCAATTCTGTCCAGTTTTCGGACACGGGGAAAAAAACGTTCATATTTTATTCTTATTAATTAGTGTGAAAAGTACCTTGAAATACTCACTTATTAAATGAGACAACACCTCCCATGACTCGACGGATGGTGCAGTCATAAGCTGCACAACTTTCAGGCATTTTACTAACGATTTGTTAGACTGTGCGGGAAAAATTAGTGGCTTTCCTACGTTCAATCAATGGTTCACATGAACAACAGATACGGGCAAAACACACGCGATTGAATTTTATGCCCGGTTTCCAAATGTCGACGCGACGTCCTTGTCGGCACAGCATACAGCCGAGTGCGCCCTCTAGGTCTTATTATACCAACAAAGAGCAGTGGCTTAGAAATATTATCTTCCTATATATTTATTTAATACTTTAGTTAGGTTCGTTTTACAACTTTAATGAAATTTTTAACACAACCGTAAATAATACGAAGACTTTCGAAACACAACAGCTTAGTAAAACGATTAAACACAATAAAATAGTTAAAAAATAACAAGCTGAGCCCGAGTAAATACTTAGAGTGATAGAACGTCAGTGTGTCACAGAACAACCAACTATGAATGCATGCATCATCAACAACCGTCAATGACTGTGTATACCAAAAACTTCTGTCAGTTAACGTCACGACAACGTGACCAACTCACCAAATATTGCCGTGTTGATGTTCCCAAAGCAGGTGTCACGAAGCAGTTGGAGAGAACAGGGTCATACAGAGGACAAGAGGACAATTCTGTCAGATTTCGGGTGAACGTACGTGCGCAAATCTAAAGTTCGGCAGAAAAGTGAGGAAAAAACTACCGCCCAGCGCACGAATTTGAATTTGCACGCCTGCGTCCGTGCGTGCGCCATAGATATAGAACACTATATTCTGTATCTATGGCCTGCGCCCGTATACGCGCGCTACTCAACGCGCAATACGGTGCTGCGCATTCTTTTTTTGGCAAGTACCGAAATACTCGATCAGGTCCCTTACGGGAACGGTGCCGTATGTTTACAACAAAATCGGTCAAGGGGCGGGGCCTAATTTGTGAATCAAAGCATTATTGAAAGGGGTATAGAAAATAAGTCAAACAACAATTATTGTTTTTAGACACCAAAAATGCACAATATTTCAAAACTTCACAATATAAAAATTTGTTTCTTCTTTTAATGTGCATGGTAAACAAAGACATTATTAACGGCATTAAAATGTCATAGCATTTGAAGTTGCCATCACCCGCCCCTAGCTCAGTCTGATAATGGTATCGTCCGTAGCTTGATTCAGCTGCTGAGGGTCGATCTGCCGTGCCGCGTTACGGTTACGGGGCCTGTAACGAACCTTTACGGTGTGCCCTAACAGGTCCTGCAACGTCCGCCACAATCAAACCTATACTGGCTTTTTACGGGTTGAGTAAGGGCAGTACCGTAGCGGTACTGCCGGTACGCGCCCTAACATTACCCGTACGGGGCCCATTACCCAATGTTTGTTGGGTTGGGGGTCCAAAATCAACTGACTGCTAAAGGATCCCAATACCAATCCACAATCATTGAGTTATCGCTTGGACAAATAGTGCAAACCTACCAGGTTACTTATGGGGTCCAAAACACAATATTGCGTTTTGGACCCCATAAGTAACCTGGTAGGTTACAAGGAATTAGAAAAATTTGTTAGAAAAATTTGTACCAACAGGAGAATTCTAAAGAGAAGGAATAATAGAACTAACAATATAGGTACCCCATAAGTAGTGAGTCCGACACTTGTTCCTATTTTTTTTAACAACCCTATCAAGTTTAGCATCACTGGAAAGAGAATTTAAAATGAAATCCAATTTGAAAAATGGGCGGTTTACATCTGCCGTTTTTATTCCTTAAGTGTTACTTTACCTCCTCCTAAATGTCAATTTATTTTGTTATGTTTTTTTTTCACAGTAAACGAGAATGAGAAAGGCATCAGTTAGTGTACAAATCAACTACATACCCACTTGCATTATAGTTCTTTTTCTTTATGAGAATTATTTTTTAATGTAGGTTATTTTTTTCAATTCACTTTGGTACGTTAATGATGGCCCGATATTTGATAAATTTCAATAAAGAAAATTACTTGTTTAGTAATTACCGTTTTTTTTTTTTATTGAACTAGTATTTCCAGGTCTTCGTTGCGGTAGTCTTCCATGAGTTTGAATGTGTACACCTGAGGATCACTGTCATACTTGGTATTGAAACATTCCGGGTAGCCAGGAACCTGTATAACAAAACATGCATTAAGAACAACAAATTATTTCAAAAGATTTTTGCTCTGTATAATTCTCCCCTTTCATATCTACCTCATTCTATCCCATTCTGCAGATATGTAGTGCTATGAATGTTCAAACAGCAGCAAAGAACATAACAACTCGTGCTTAAATTCAAACAATCGTCATGAGATGTAAATCTCTATGTACGTAGAAAATAGAAATGTATCAATAACACCATAAACAGTATAATACTCACCAATTCTATGCATTATCACATTAACAACTGAAACATGTTAGTAGAACACATAATTTTTAAATAACACATTCAAAGCAAGAACATTTTGGGGTTATTAATTGAACATTGTTAGTGAAACAGTTAAAAATACAACACTTATTCAAGGTAACACGTTTTTTTTCTTTCTGCAACATGTTAGTGACAACAAGCCAAAAACATTATAAAATCAATGCTAAACATTTTGTTAAGTAAATAAAAAGGAAAAATTTTGAAAAACAATTTATTTAACTATAAATCGCATACGTTATCATAAAACATATTAAACTGTGAACCATAACATATGACGATGAAGAGATGAATCCATGTTGATGGTGGTGTGGAAATAACAGGAACAGGAACTGTTAAACTTCTGCTGCAGCTAACCTGAGAGATGACTTTTCCTGTCCACCAGGCTTCTTCACCATCATCAGTGGAACAAAGATGCCGGATGCGTTTCCCAACCAGGATTGGATCATGTCCTGTAGAGGTATCACCACTGCTGCTGCCAAGTTGACTCTCTTGCAGTGATTGACTTATGAGCTTCTTCAGATTGAATGCCAACTCTTCCACAGTCAAAGCTTTCTTGTTCTTTGAAAACGCGTACAGGTTATCTGTTTGTTCAGCCGCTTTTTGTTTTAGGACATTCTTGCGGAAGTTCAGCTGGGCTGTCAGTGCTTTTTTTTCCTCAGACTTCTTTTGTAGTGTTGCTAGGTATTCGTCGACCTGATTCACGCTCTGCCATAGTCCCCAGTACATGATGGCCAGTGTTTGTTTGTCTTTCCTCTGAAGCCGTTTACGATTGAGTTCTTCACCATGTGCCAACTTTTTCATAACACTAGCCCGACATGCTGCTTGAATTTCAAGTTTGCGTGCCTGGAAGGATTTCCTGACATCTTTCAGTGATCTTCTAGCATTTTGAAAAATGTGTACCTTCTCATTTGCTGTCTTAGCATCCAGCCATTCCATTGTTTTATTATGTGAGAACATTATGTATGCTTCACTGGCTATGGCAGATATGTTAGGCTTCTCCTTCATGATGCGGTCTAAGTGGCCAAATATACTCTCTGAGTATTTATTGTGTTTTGGTACACCTATTAAGCGTGTTCTCTCTTCTGCAGACACGTCACTCCATTCTCCTCCTTCAAGGTGATCACTGAAAATGCGTTGCAGTAGTCTAGCCATTGCTGGAAGCATGACTTGGAGTATTACGTCCACTTTGTCATCATGATCCCATGCTTTTATCAGATGACAATAGATGACACTGTTTTCCAGGGCATGAAGGTTGCTGAAAGACAGGTGAAGATCTCCACTGATAAATTCTTGAGAGCGGTTGCTGGCCATCATCAAGAAATGTATTACTTCTTGATATCGTGTCCCAATATCCAGCACATGGATGGTTGAGTCCTCAATTGATGCCCACAAAGGTACTGTTACCAGGAACGACACAAGTCCAAGTGCTTTGCAGCCTGCTTGATACTCTGGGATCTTAATGTCAAACAGCACAGCTTTCAGAAGTTTGTTGCTTGCTGCACCTTCCAGGTATTGTTCAATGTGTTCTGCCAAGTAGAATGTACTAGCGGCATTCTGAAATAAAATATTGAATCTGTTTCCTCTGAAAGGTTGTATTGGCAAGCTGCGGAATCCTTGTTCCTTCAGTGTAGGCCGAAAAAATTCTAGAAAGGAACCGTGACAACCACTTTTCTCGTCACCCCCTTCTGCTATGGCCTTACATGCTGTGCGTACCAACCGTGTTGCTCCAGGTTCCTTCTTGTTCCTGAAGTTCTTGTCCATGATTTGGGGCTCTTCCTGGAAGTTTGCATTGTCTGTTTTTGTACTAATGATGCAGATGCAGTCTCAGCGAGGTGGACTAAGGCGTGCAGACCAAAGAAGAAGTTGCACAACTTTCCAAGTGATTTACATTCTTCTTCTGAAAGGGTTTCATAATTGCCCACAATTGCTGGCAAAAGTGTTTTCCTGTACTCCTCGAGAAGTTCATTGAACTTTATTTGCGTGGATGCCCTGTCTGACATAGTGCTGGTAATCCTCAGCAATATTTGCTTGTAAACGTCATTCCGACTATCATTTGACTGATCTTCAATGTCTCTCAAAATTTATTGCAATGTACTTAAAACATCTTTTCCTGACTTAGACGCAATATTTCTCAGCCCAAGTACGTACATTCGTCCGCTTTCATCTGCAGCATGAAACCCTTCAAATTTCTGGCCATACTTGGGAGTTTCATCGGAGAGAAGTGCCATGTGTGTTTTTTGTGGCATTTCCTCTGCCAACTGTTGCTGGGAAATGGACCGTCTCATTACGTTCCAATCATTGATAGTTGTTTTGCAGGGGAGATCAGTTGCTTTTTTACTTGCCAGTTTTAGCACACTTTCAACTACTGGTGGGATTTGTCCAGTTGAAACGTTGCAACTTAAAAGTTGACAAACACAGTCCTTCATCTGTACCGTAAAGTTGCCGCCATTATCTATAGTTACTAAGTCATTCTGTACCATTTCTCTCAACCATTCGTTTTCATCTACTGTGTCTTTCAATTTTTGCTCTGTGTTCTCTACCATCTCTTTCATATCTTCACATTTGGTTTTTATCTCTTTCACAGTGCTTCTTCTTTTTATCAGCTTCTCTTCTAATTTTGAATTTTTCTTTATCAAATGTGTAATCTGGGATGATTTTCGCTTCAATTCTTTATTTTTCCTGGCTATTCTTGTTTCAAGGACCTTGTTGCGGGATTGAATATACCGTGTAGGTGTAGATCCTGAGATAAGAGTTTGTGTTCCAGAAATCTTTTTTCTTTGACTAGGCTGTTCAGCTTTTGTTGGAAACACAAAGTCAGTTTTTAGCAAATGCTTCATCTTTTCCGGTCCTTCTCTGGATTGTTTTTTTTTAGGGTCTTAAGCTTAACTTTCAAAATGTTTAGATTTTTCTGGTAGGATGATCTGGTTGCTTTGTGGTCCACTTCATGAGCTTGCATTATAAAATCAACAACACGAGCATTAGATTTGCTCTTTAACATATCTACAACTACTTTGTTCTTCATCTTGTATTATTGTTAGGGTTTTTAATTGAACTTGTCAAGTTGACACTTCAAAGCACTCAGTACTTCTTTCAGTTTCCTATTTTCTTCGATGAGATGGTTCACAGTTGCTTCTTCAAAGAAGGGTGCGGTTGTCTTTGTGCCCTTTTTACAAAGGGAAGTACATATAATACAATACAGGTTAAAACAACTGGTAAACATCTCGTACATCTTATTATGGTGTAAAAATCTCAATATTTTGTGGAGAAAGTGTAGGATGTTATTCTCAAAATGCACCTTTCAATATTACTATTAAGTGTACTGTTTATAATTATGTATAGTCACCTTTTCTTCCCAGGTCAGTTGACTGAAGTCCTCTTTGCTGATGAACACAATGCCTTTTGCTTCACTACCACACTCACCGCTCAGTTTCTCAACCGACAAGCTTTCCTCTTGACCAGATAAGCTGTCCTCTTGACCAGATTCACCACTCGGCTTAAACACCTTTTTCGGTGGCTGTAATATAAAACACACCTACATTGAATTTGTATTTCAATGGTAATTGAATACAGATTTTTTTTACTGAAGTAGTGAGTATGTTATTTTTGAGGTTCAAAAATCAACATGCAAAAAAATATTACCTGACCCTCGTCTGATGTTAGGTCAGAGTCCACAATGGTTTCAGGAATGAATGTTAACTCCTCTTTACAAACCAATTCACCATCACTCTCTGATGTATCTGGGATACAAGTTTCATCCGAGTCTGATTTTGGCTGGTTATTGTAAGTACCCTCGCAGAAATCGCTGTACAAAATCCTATTTTTTGTCTGTTTCAAACAGGTTTTTATCCTGTTTTTGTCTTCAAAAACAGGATAAGAATATGTTTTTATCCTGTTTTTGTCTTCAAAAACAGGATAAGAACATGTTTTTATCCTGTTTGCATGGAAATACTACAAGTTTAGACCCTGTTTTCACCCTGTTTTTCATACAGAAACCTGTTTTATTCCTGTTTTTCCCCAAGTCACTGTGTTTTCTTACTGTTTTTGGGGGACTTAAAATTTTTTTGAAGCCTGCTGTGCTATTTTCTGACTGTTTTTTTTGGACTTAGAATCTTTCTGAAGCCTGCTGTGCTGTTTTCTGACTGTTTTTTGGGACTTAGAAATTTTGTGAAGCTCGCTGTGCTGTTTTCTAACTGTTTTTTTAGACTTAGAATTTTTCTGAAGCCTGTGGTCCTGTTTGCAGGTTGATTTTGCAATTTTCCTCTGAATCCTGCTGTCTTGTTTTCTGAAATTTGTACCAAATAGAATTAAATCCTACATGCATGACTAACCCTCATACAAAAATCAGCTGAAAATGTTAAATGAGTTTGCATTAACTTTTTAACGAAAATAATATATGTGAAGTGTGATATCATTAACACACAATAAGTCAAATTTTGGTTTACGTATGTTCGGATTTTAACTTAATGAAAACCTGAGATGAAACCACAGATTATATTTTTTGCACAAAGTCTCAAAACTATCCGTTTTATTATACGACAAGGTTCATTGTATACTGTAATGATTCTGGACTGGTTATAAGGAATCTGTGAAACAATTATATTCTGACCTGTTGTGTGGTTTATGGGTATGCTACATGTAAATAAACAATCCTCAGAAAAATTACAAACAATTATCAATTGTTAAGAAAATGACAGGTAAATGTTTCATATTTAGACCGTATCAAAAATGACTATACGACTCAACTGTCTGACTTACAACAAAGCGTCTGTGGGCATGTGCGTGCCATAAAAATCAAACCAGGAATACTGCGTGCTTCATTGATACTTGCTTCACGCGCATAGGGTCTGTCCTACAATAGTGCTGCTTTTGAGGTGGTATTCGAGTCTACAACAGTTAAAACTTCTAAAAACTTTTTTGCATACATGCTTGACAAATACATGTGAGGTCACATAAAAGCATACAAAAAATCAGAGTTACAAAAACTTGTTAATAAAGAACTGAAGTTCTCCTACATGTATTTTTAGCCAAAGTTTAGGTTTTACAAGAAAGTTTCAAAATTTAGACAGACAGCTTATAAAATTAAGATTATAAATGATGAGCACTCATTTACAATTGTAGAAACATCCTCCAATTTAAATAAAAGGTGTACGGTAGTAGTGTCAACAATTTGTAACATAATAAGTGAGCTTTAATAAAACGCCTAGTACATACCCTTAGTCTTTCTCATAAGTGTTTGGAAAAACAGCAATGAAGTTATTTTGTGTTAGCCCAACATCTAACCAGACACATTTCTGAAGGATATCTTTGAGTTCTACCACCACCAACTTTCTGTAATTTTTTACAACTGGCACAATACATTTGGTTACAGTATTGCTAAGGGTATTACCTGTCAACTGCAGCGTTTCATCTGGCTTCAACCCTTCAACAATGGCGGCATATTTAGGCAATTTGCATTTACATTTACCTGAACAGGAAGTTTGGTTTACACATTGCAGGAAAAACTTTACATATATACACACCATACCAAACATTTGTTTGTCATTCGCCTGGAACATCATGGTGAAACTGTTTCTTTTTGTTACTATTTTATAACTTTTACTATGATATACAACTCCTCTGATAGAAACTCTTTTGAAATACTTTGTATTTTTAATTTGACCATATTTTTGAAATAAAACTGCAAAATAATCACCAGAGTCATGTGTTGCCGTAAATGAACCAACTAGATAAGTCCCTTCAGAAAGCTCTTCCCTTAGTTTTATGTTTCTGCCATGTGAGACCATCGCGTTATAAAATTCAAACTCTTGTGACCCTTTTTTTAAATTTAGAGCTAAAAGTGGTATTTGCTGATTGATTGCGTAAGCTGACAAAACCTGCGTTTGTACACCTCTTGTGCCATGAAACAATTTAGAAATATCCCCATTAAAATCCTCATATGGAAAGCAAGAGTTACACCAAAGTGGCCCAAGATCACGTACCTTATCGGTATAATGTAATAAACTATGTACATTAGAGGTACGATACCTTGCACCATACAGTTGACCAATCTTCAAACAGTAAAGCTTTAGAAGTGTATTTGCAGTTTTCAAGTCGATCACACTTATACTGTCTGACAGAAGTAGAAATAAAGCTTGCACAAGTAAAAGCAAATGTTCAACATATTCTGATGGTAAAATTCCCCAGAGACAGGGAATTGAATAATAAAGTAGAAATGACCGATATTCGGAAGCTTTCCAGAATTTGATGTGTGAGGAAATGGGTCTTGGGGGTCTTGAAATACAGTTGGAGGTTTAATATTCATAAGTCTGATATCAACATCTTTCAACTTTTTGTAAATACTGAATGGTTTCCCTCTAAACGAACTGTCAAACCAAAGTTTTGTGCACATTTTTACAACACCAAGCATAACACCATGCATATAGTCTAATGCTACACTACGGATTATATCAAACTTCTTAACAAAAATAAAACAACTGTACCCTTTGACACCATGTAATGTTTTTTTTGTTCCTGTTCTCAGCATGTGATTATGCATCTCTTGCAAAAATTCTGTCGTATTCTTATGTGTCCTTGGAGGTCCATGACCTGTATCAGAATTCAAATCAAATGGGTAGGTTTGTGTGTGGCCTCGTGCACTGGTTTGTACTGTCTCCCCCACAGTCAAACAAAACGGGCATCCTGAATAGCCATTGAATTGAGTGAAGTTCTGAAAGAGGCAGCGTGCTGGAGAATCAAACACAGAGCTCAACACAATTGCCTTTACAATCTTCTGACATCCATCTGGTAGGGTCACTTCAACTCCTTAAAGAAAATGTATCAAAAATACAATCCATTCAATTAAGCTTTACTCTCTTTAAGCACCCATGCAAATGTTTATGTTCAAGAGGGTAAAGTTTTAAAACTGTCAGCTACTTTTTTGTTGGTGTAAAAATAAGAAATGATCTCATTTCCTTTTTTATCTGTCTATATTTTTCTTTCAAAAACTATTACAAGTCATTAAAAGTCATGAGTGCTCTCAAGTTTCTCAGTGTTAAGTACAAAAAGTGTTCAGTAGAGCATCTCAGCATCAAATAAACTGGTTCATGAAAAGCAATGTAGTACTGTAATATAAAGTTGTGAACCTTTATCACTTGATCTTATGGAGCAAGTATTGTTTTTTTTCTTGGACATGCTAATGCATACATGTTCATACATGTAGTATTATTCAATTGTATATTGTGAACAGGTCTGCTTCTAACAACAATTTCAGTAAAATTATAGGACTAATACAAAGTTTCAAACATTGGTTTTAGTTTCCACTGCTCTTTCCAGTATATGTGGTGTGTTTTATGAGCCACAGGGCCATGTTCAATAAGTTTACAAGACAAAAAGTCTTACCTTTTGTGTAAAGTTGATTAAAAGACTTGGCAAATGGCATCATAAACGTCTCAAAATCAGGCTTGTCAGCACCAAACCACATGCCCATAAGTATTCGGTAGGATCTTGAATACCTGCACACATATAAAGGAGAAAAGTGATTTAGATAAGTGTTAATATAATCAGCAGAAAGCATATAGACTCTGGCACTGCCTCATCAATATAATGAGCTTGCACAAAATATAAATACGGAAACAATTGACTTTAGTTTAATTGCATTTGAACAATTGATCTGTTGCAAACTTTCATGTACTTGACTTTAATAATTTTGTCTATTGGATCTACAAAAATGTCCAACAAAAGCATTTAGATTTACCGAAGTTTTGGATGTAGCTCATTAATAACCAAGAATACTGGCCACACAGAGAACTTGCTGCTATTGAAGATTGAAACACCATCGGTATTTAGTTGGAGAGAAATGTGCACCTCATCTGTACTGCCCCAACTGTTGGGCTGACTCTTGAAAAATCCATCAGATGTGAAGTGTTCCTGATACCACCTGCCATCATAAACATCTTCAATGTTTGACGCTTTCTTCTTGGATCGTGTGAAACGATACTTCAGGAGCTCTGCAAAACCTGCAGCTGTTGGTGATTTGATTGAAATTATTTATTTATTGCCAAGAATACTTTTACGCATAAAGATGGCATTTCAGCATATAAGAGGTAACAAACATTTGCAAAAATCCAAAATAAACCTCAAGACATACATGAAGGAGGGATATAATACACTCTAATAAAAATTTGGCAATTTCGGTTGATATGTTGCCCAACGCTGGTCAAATTATCAACAGGTTAAAAGTCGGTTTACAATTTCCCAATGTTTTATTATGTCTTTTCCCTGAAAATATATAAACAGTTGTGGTAAATACTGATGAATTCTGGGAGAAATAACCTTACCCAACCAAATTTTGCCTAGCATTTTCTTTTGGATGCAATTTCTTTTTGGTACAATGCACTCAACCATTTGTGCTGTTTTTAGCTTTATACTTGATTTGTTACAGAAAAAACAGTTTGTTTAAAAATAAATGATGTACATCAAACTAGCACACTACTCCTGCATTTCACACTGAGAAAAAAATAGTTATTAAGATAAAAATTATACAAAGTACAATGATTTTAACTTACTTGCAAAAAAGTTCTTCAATGACAAATCAAGTGGATTCATCAGGAAGTAACGTGGTGATTCTTTGTCTTGCCTTGAGTTACAAGCTTTACATACGCTTGGTACTTTGTCCTTGTCATTCCCAAAATAAAGTTTGCATGTAGTGTTAGAAGAATAAAAATGACACTCCATTGGTGCTCTGCTTCTTCTGAAAAACTGTCGCAGCAACTTCATTGAGCCAGCGCACAGATTACCAGCCATGCAGTGTAGTTCCACATATGTCAGGAGGTCCAGCAGTGCCTGCCCAGATATACCATGCCTACATACAAATGCTACAGTCAAAAGCATACTTGTTGCAATGGTTATTTGGGCACCCGGGTAGATGTATTGATCAGCATCACTGAAGTTGCTGGTGCTATCCGGTTTGTCCACTTCATCCTCAGAGTCGGACTCTATGGTTTCACAGTTCACAAAGTTTTCATCAAAGTTCTCATGGTCATCTTGGCCTCCTTCACTTTCACTATCAAACTGTATTGATGATACATCCTCTTCTGTAAAAAGTTCACTGTGCTGATCATCAGGGTCACTAGAACGAATACAATTTTGTGATGTATCAACTTCACTTCCATCAGATATATCTTGATCCATCGGTGACATACATGACTCCATTCCATCCATCTCTTCTGTGTCACATGTTCCAATACTGATGCGCCATTGTGTAGAATATTAGCATTTGGTTGTGATAAGTAGTCCCTGTAATGACGTTTCCTACTTGATGGTAAGCCATTGCCTGGCACTGTTTCGCTCATGATGGTGGAAACTGAAAGTTGTTACACCTGTGAATTAAAGTAAATTGCAAAGTTCAATATCATTTCAGCCTATAGTCCTATAATATAAAATTTGTTATAATTCGAATAATGGACACTACATGCATAGCCAAAACAAATGGTGACTGAAAAATGCTCCATTTGACAGTTGCTGGTGACCACCGCTGTAATGTGTGATTGTCAGTCACATGCGCGCCACCCATTTGGTTTTACGAACAACAGTTCATTCAGATTTTACCCGAAATTTGGACACAATAGGGGCCTAATGTACCCACCACATGAACTCGCTAAACTTTTACCCTCGAATTGACACCACCATTAATTAACTAATTTAGTATACAAATAATGATTGTTTATGAGTTTCATTACAAGGTAACAAGAACATTTTCATGTGTTGAAAGATGGAATATTCCATTCAATGAGGCGGAGCCAAGCTGAATGGAACATTCCATCTTTTACAGAATGAAAATGTTCTATATTTACTTTATATAATGCCTAAAATAGATTCTGGTCATTGATGGATGGGGTAAGTTAGTGTCAATCACTACCGAGTGAGGGCGCTGTTCACCGCGCAGCCACTTTTTGTTAATGGGAAACTGTGACCACCTCAACGTGTACAGCGCTATAGAGAGATCGGTGGTGCGGAGGGATATAGATTTAACCCATGTTAATCGTTTCATTCATAAAAATAAACGGAACTACTTTCAAGATGGTGTCCTGATTATTAAAAAAAGTACAATATTGGAATTTTTTTCACTGCATACTGTGTGAATGGTCAATCTCAAACGTGAAAGGATGCATCATCAAGCTTCTGGATGATTGTGAACGAGGCCGTGGACGTCACAAGTTCGTGATCAATCAATGGTCGTAATATAAACCTCGTTTTCACGGTGTTGTGCAGCCCGCCCCCCACCCCCCGCTCGGCTGCAATTTTGCCACTGTCCTAGTGTTATCTAATAGGGAAACTTTATCCCCGCGCTACCTTCACTGGTGTCTCGACTGTGTATACATATTATGCTACGGCTTTATACGTAAACTGGCCATGTGACATACCTCAACCAATTGAAACAAAAGGCGCGAGTAACGTTGAGGAGACATAAAACTTTATGAGATTATGTTCGGGTTGCATACGTATTTTATAAAGGGTTCAATTTTAACGTTATTTAAAACAGTTGAGAACAGTTTGTGTTTTTTCGAAATATTGAACAATCCAAGATCTGCAGCACAATGTCAACGAGGGATAGCAACACTTCCAGTCGACATAGAAACACTTCCAAACCATCGCGATTTTCAGATGAACCAGGTAGGTAATTCCTTACACAAAACTTCCATCCAATGATGACCATGCAAAAGCCCTACTTATTTTTTTTATACTTTTGTAACATTAACGTTTAAACTTAAAGCATAAGTACTTAAAAATCCTCCAACTTCTGTTCCTTATCCTTGATAAATGATTTTTTGAACAAGATGACGCGGGTTAACCGTTGTCATGTTTGTCATATTATCATCAATTGAAAAAGAAACATCCTCAAAAACTGAAATTTACCACAATACTCGCGGTTGTTTTTTGCTCATCCATCCATGTCATCGCGGCACTCGCGCGGCGTTCGCGATTTACGCAAAAAGTTAAGACTGCGCGGTGTGCGCGCGCGGAGCCTTCCGCTTGGCTTCTACGGCGCACACCGCGCCCTCTTGCTCCGCGCACACCGCGCAGTCTTAACTTTTTGCGCAAATCGCGAACGCCGCGCGAGTGCCGCGATGAGGAAAAAACAACCGTGAGTATTGCGGGGTAAATTTCATTTTTTGAAGATGTTTTTGCATGTAACTCAACAAAAAGGCCTCACAAGCATCGTGAATGTATATTTAGTGTGATGGGAAAGTTTTAGCTGTGTAGTATAAACAAAACTGAAGTTATTGCTGGCTAACGACCATTGAAATGTTCACCTATCAACGACCATTTTGAAAACGTATAGCGTTTAGCGTTACGGAGACCCAAAATGTTAGACCCCTATTAAAGGGACACGTTGGCTTCGGGTTGCGCTTTATTGGGCGTTTTTGGGCTATGACAAGCGTTTGATGTAAAATGATTACGGTTGGAAAGATGTTAAAAAAGTAGAATATATTGATCTACACAAACATGCCTTAGAAATGCTTCGCTTTTGCTAACTTTCTCGAAACAAAACGCTCCGCCATTTATGGGGGTCAAGATTTTCACTCCCATGAATGGCCGCCAAATTCACTAGTCTTATTTCCAGTCGCAGCCTTTGAACTATACGACTGAGCAATTATTAACCATTTTACGAACCCCATTTGTATCTATCTCTTCCTCCATGGTTACCAACAACAAAAAACAGTTCATGAACAAAAATAAAAGGGCCTACGTTGAATTAACTTTTTATAAATCTATCTAAGCAGCAAGTTCAGCCCACGTCCCGGGGCCGAGCGGCTGCCGTCCAGCGGGCCATCATCCCCCGCGGCCAGACCTCCCCAGACGCACTGAACTCCCCGTTCTTGCTCGTACGATGTAGGATTTTAGCGGGGCCAGTCTAGTAATGCGAATACTTTGTACACGAAAGAATGTCTAGTACCCGTTTTACTAATACTAATAGTGCATGTGATTCTGTAGTCGTGTGTCTCTTTTTGCCTCGGGCCTTTGCAGCAAAAAGACGAGAATATTTAATACCAACTAGCGAGTGGAGTTGAAACAAAACTACAGCTAGAGAATTCATCCTCTCATAAAACATCTGCTCAGACATGTCGGAGAGGCGTTTACCGTGTTTACCGCGTAAGTATAGTATGCAATTGCGAGTCACATATACCCCACAGTTCGTTTTTAGATACAAAATTACAGGGACTTTACTTCTCTGTCCTTTCTCTATGCTGTTTGCATGTACATGTAGAGTCACAGGGCAACAGGACAGTGGTGTCTATCTAATACTAGTCCATCGCCATAGGATAGATGTCACTTGTCTTATTTGCCAACATGATCCTTTCTTCGGGGTGTACATTCAATGTTTTATAAAATAATGTTTATGTCTATTATGGGGATGTAATTCCTTGACCTTGGTCTTGGACGGTACTATTTGAGGTAGCTCCTGTTTACATTGCTCAGAATCATTTGACAGCAAAATTTACTGTGCGATGCATCTGAACAGGGAGCACATACTGCAAATGGTAGTTGGCAAGGAAAGCTAAAATAAAGTAATACTCTTGTCCACAAAAATGAAGCTTCCATAGGCCCTTTTCGAAACCACGGCTTCGGCTTTGGATTCGGCTTCAGACTCCGTCCTCTTGTCTGAATCCCTACGCAAAGCACGCTCAGTATTGTCCAAACATCTGCGGGGCCAAGCTAGCCCGAGCTGAATCCAAAGCCAAAGCAGTGGTTTCAAAAAGGGCCATAGTCTAGAAGAACTCTTTTCAAAAATTACAAAACAAAATCAGAAACGGGGAACAATTTTATTATTTTGTAACATTTTTGTATTGATACTTGATTGCCAGGTCACAGTGAAAGTTGGGTGGTGATGTGATTATTGAAGCCGGTATGGACAAGAAAGAGTACACGTACATCAAAGAAGTTTTCCAAGCACGGTTAGATGACAACCAGCTTCTTCGCAGGACAGGAAAACTCTGCTAATTAGGCCTGGGCGACCAGTGAAAATTACTAATCGACTAGTCGCACCTCCATCCAATAGTTGCGACTACGACACTAGTCGCGACAAATTTTTAATTATCACGATGCACTGTGGCAATGTCTGCCGCAAGCACAATATAGTCTAATTCAAGCGGAAAAGATTGAAGATTTGTGTCACTGATGTCTGACTGTGTTCTGTAAGTAAATTATGTTGTCATGAATAGTAATGAGCGACTAAATTGGTTCACCAAACAGGTAGACACAATTTTTTTTAAACTATTTTTGTAGCACGTTTAACCGGATAGTTGAAAACAATAGTCGCGACTCGACTAAGGATTCAATAGTTGGAGTCCGACACTAGTCGCCCAGGCTTACTGCTAATGGTGCAAGGATGGCTTCTACCCACAGCCGCCATCCCCCCCCCCCTAATACCACCACCACTACTACCAACAGAAGAACTTGTAGCAAAACACAAATCCAGATTTTCCACTTCTTAAATTTAATTTCCACAATTTGGCTACAAAAATGTCTGTACAGGTGTGCATAAGACATAAGGTCAGTGCATTATTAGCATTATTGGCAAGTTCTAGAGTTTGTATGTAATCAAATAGAATCTTTGTCACAAATTTATAGGAACTTTATAAAACAATATGGTCAATTTATTGAGACATGTTTTTACAATTCACAGCAGTACACGATGTATTTGCAAACATTAATTAAATTTGTCCTTTGTCAAAGAACACTATAGTCCCATGCAGTATCCTTAGTAATAGTTGGTGTATCTCCTCAATATTTATGCATAAAAATAATAAACCTGTGACAATTTGGGCTAAATTTGGCAATTAAAGCTGCAAGAAACAGTGAAAGAAAAACACCATTGCAGTATAGAAACAAGTCCTTTGACATGCCTCTCATCATGTAGACTTTATCAAGTGAGTTTTATGATCACAAATTAGTAATTACCAACATCTAAGGTATAAAGTCCCTTTAGAGAGACCAATGCCTTAAATCGAGTGATTTGGTTGTAAAATGCATTGTATGGTTAGAAAGGATGTTTTAAAAGTAGAATAGAATGATCAACACAAGTATGACTTGAAACTGGGTGGTTTTCCTTTAGACTTTTACTTATTCGAACTAACATGGTCTGCTAGTCAACAATATGACTAGTTCTAAAACATCATTCTAAAACAGCATTTCATAACAGGCATGTGGTTTGAAATCAAAATACACTTGCAAGGGTTAAGGTTAAAAAATTGAAATGGCACTGTGTTTATCAAACTTGTTGCATCTATGATCCATAACTCTTTATGAATACAGAATAAAGATATTTCAGATAAATTTATTTGAATACAGATTGTTTATGTTTTTGCATTTTGTTGTTCTTGTGTTTTTTGTTACAAAATATCGAAATCTCAAATAATACAATAAATATGATTGTATAAACAATTGGCCATGTACTTCAAATAAACTTAATCATATGTCGTTGTGATGAAAACAAACTCTGCTCACATCACATTCAATGATTTGTTGACATAAGTAATGTGCAAAAAAAAAATAATAACAAGTTTAAGTATTGACATGTGTTAATTTAGGAATAAGAATCTACTTGTTGACAACGGGAAATATTGCCATTTGTTAAACCTGTTTTGCATAAATAATGTGTAAATGAAAGTTGAAACTATCTGGAAATATACCCCTGATTTTACAAACACAGTAACCAGGTAGTGTTACTCTATTTCCAGTACCATTCTGACATGACACATCATGTTGTCTGTGAAGGCTGGCTGGGTGGCAAAGTCATTTGTTGTGTACATCATGCTGCCCTGGTGTACATGTCATTCCTGTGATGTCGTGCCAACTCTAATGGTGGTCCAGAACAAGGTGCCTCAAGATCTTTTCAAATATAAACACAAACATTTTTGAAACAATTAACAAAATAAAAATTGGTTATTTGTACATGTATATGGAATATAAAACCCATGCACTTGATGTTGATTCATTAAAGTGACATTTTAGCAAATACTACCTCCCTGCAGCCGATTTCACGAAACTTTACGCAACTGCGTGAGTCCACTTGCGCAATTTTAATGGCGCAAGTTGCTCCATAAATGTTGCACAAGTGGACTTACGCAGTTGCGTAAAGTTTCGTGAAATCGGCTGCTGGTCAAAGACATGTTATTAGGATGTGGCTGTTCAGTGTGAAGTATTTTGGTAATGCAACGTTGGCGAAGGAGGCTGTTTACAAGTAACTACAATGAATGAAAGCTTAAATTTGTGTTTCCTTATTAAATGTTTGTTTACACATTTACTTTGTTTCCTTTTTTTTTGGGGGGGGGGACACAGATCAAAATATCATGTAACAAAACTGGACTGCTTTGACAGTACATGTGTATATTGTTATACATGCACATGCCATTGACAGTATGAAATAATCAGTTTCTTACTGCCAAGTTTGAGAAGCATTCATCCGGCCTTTGTTTGCAGCATGACCTGTCCTGTTGTGTTGGCATCTCCCTACAGTTGGTACAAACCCACCAGCTTGGCAAGAGCTTTGCGGAGGTGGATGATGTGGACTTGGAGGTGCCGGGTTTGATGAGGTCTCCAAGATGTTTACGCCAAGTCCTGGCATCTGCTCACATAGTACCTTCAACAAGAAATTGAAAACCAATGATATAACTTATTATATTAGTTCTCGAAAATTTTATTTTTTATTGTTTGAAAGGTCACACTTCTTTGAAAGAATTCGGGTTGACTTGGGTACGAGTTGACTTGGGAACAATATTTTGGGTAAACTGTTAAAAATATACAAAAAACATTTCATAAATCTGTACTATTTTTAAAATGTACTTCTACAATTTTTACAAAAGCCCTCCCCTTCCCAGCCAGATAAACGACTCTTTTAATTGTAGCATCAAAGTAAATTAGGGTAAATTATGCCAAGTCATTAGTACGCTGGGCACTCGATTCAAATCCCCACCCCCATCTTTGCACCGAGTGAATAGATCTACAAAATTATATGTAAACTAGTCATAGTACATGTACATTATGTACTCTCACAACTCAGTGCTGCGGCTGTCTCATGGCTGTGAATTTACGTGTCATGTCCACAATAATAACTAACAATAACATTGCATTGGGTATAAACAATCACGGTCCGTTCTCTCTCTCTCGTCGGCTAGTCCATGTCCCACTACATTATTCTTACCCTGATTGGCGAGGTGTCCTTTCCTTCTTTTTGGACGTGTCTTCAATCATCTCTTTGCGTAGAGCAATGAGCTGAATCTGTGTTTTTCGGCGATCCATTTTGACAGCAAAATGGTGTGTTTACATTTCACACAACGTCGTATGGTAGAGAACGGTATATTACCTTGTGTTCTTCTGGTAGGTTTACCAGGCCATTGGCTACGGCGCCAGCCTAACTGCTGTGCATCGCGCATAAACGGACGATCGTTTTGACGGCTTGAAAAACGTATATATTTCGCGGGCCATGTTTTGGGGTCAGAGGTCAGTGTTTGTTTTTTTTAATTACCATTCACTAATTACAACACATTAAATGTGTTTTATTGCAAGAACAACTCTTAATAAGTATAAGGAACACCCTCAAACGTGAAATTTTTTTGAAATCTGAAGGCAACGTGTTCCTTTAAGGCTCACGGGGGAGCCTTATAGTTTCTAGAAGTAGGTTTGTTCTATAGCCCAGGTAGGACATGTACATGTACTAGTAGGACGTCAGTCTGTTGCACACCACTGCCACTGCTGACGTCCTGGGTAATTTATAAAGCTTCTTTAAAATACCATGCGAACAAAATTACATGAGTTTATCTTCCCCTATTTTTACCTTATGTTGTCATGTCATGTAAATCAAAGTTTTACGCCTAATGTTATCGACGTTAGGCCTTCACTTACATTTCGTTTGAAATTTTAGGCCTAACGTTAAAACGTTAACATAGGATAACTTGTGTGTTACAAATGTTGAACTTATTTCCAACTTTTTCACAGAGTATGCCCTCATCGTATTTCATGAGGATGGAGTGAAGCGAGTTGTTCCAGAGCATCTAATCAAACAAACCGATGAAGATGGGACAAGTGCATATGACCCACTTAACAAGACATACTACTCTTGTACCATCCTCTCCAGGAGCGGTAAGTACACATGTTAAAGAAACATCGCAATTATTGCAGGCAAAAAATATTAACGTTGAACAGTTTTGATCGAAACAAATGTATCGATTCAGTTACACTACATAACTGGCCGACAACTGGCTACAACTGTTTAAAACAATAATATCGGGGCCTATGCCCTGCAAAACCATGTTGGCAGTAAACGTCCATTATCGGCTACTTGTGTGACTGCATCCGTGTACCTGTTTATTTTGAAACTTTTACGTTAATGTGTTAACTGTAAGTGTTAACGTCAAAAAGCAAAACAATTTTCTCCCCAAACAAATTTGCAATATTTCAAAAAAATTCAAACAGGAATGTCATCTGCTTGTACAATAGCACTCCACTGGCACGTGCCTAAGGATATAAAGTAATCTATTGACAACAAAATGGGGCTATAGCACCATGACCATGACCACCATGCATTTACAAAAAAAAAACTCAAGGTTTACTTGGGCCTACCATGATTTACTTATGTTTTGTTGACCCCGTTTGACCATATTTTAATAGCAGGTCTACGCTATCGGGTTATGAAGAGCGGCATCATTAATGAAGTATCGTTAGGCCCTACAATTTTGTGCGACGTCACTGAATCTGCATGTACATTGTCTTGTGTGAATTAGTTGTTTTCAAGAATTCAACATCCTTGGTTATTATTACTTTTTTTTTTGTTTCTTTAGGAAACAAAGAATTCCTCCAAAAAGAAAAACAGAGACTGGAAGGGAAACCACCCAAAAGGAAGATAAATGGTAGGTTTTCATATGTTATGCCGAATTTGTGAATAACATACTAATTTCCTGCACTATATGGTCTCCTTGATAATCCTAATGAAGTATTTCGATGCCATAATTTAAAACAGTATCTGAAACCCAGGACAGGTGTTGACTGCACATTAAGTAAATTTACAAGTTTGTGGCGTACAAGTATGTGTTGGTATAAAACATGTATGCATCTTCAGCTTTTGTTCTTGTATTTTGCTCACCACTTCACAGGTACGAAAGACCAGGCAGAAAAACCACACCCCAAATCCAAAGGTGAGTAATTGTTCTAGACATACACACATAAATGCCTAACTAAAACAATAACAGGAATCACGATACAGATCTACAATTATCAAAATGGCTTTGGTTATAAATAAGCAATGTGGTGGAAATGAAAGATACAATGTCAATTCGATTACATACCTATATTTTTTTGTCAATGAATGAATGAAAGTACATAATGATGATAAATACAAATTTTGTATTAGGACATGCTTTTTGCAATTTATCTGAACTGTACAGTGTCAAAGAAGAAGGTTGCTGCAGAGAAGACCAGTGGCAAAGGTGAGTTTCTTAATGCACAAAAATGTTATTTATTTTGTAATAAGAGCATGGCACAATTATTTACATAGTGTAATATTTGCTCAGGGTCAGACTAAGGAGGAATGCCATGTTCGATGTTTTCAATATTGTTTTTTTTATTTTAAGCAAAACAGTGTACTTGGCTAAAAGTGTCACTGCATGGTTATTTTGTAAATATGTAACTCAACTGTCAATTCAAAGAATGTAATATTGGTTAAAGATTATTATACAGGATTGTTTAGGATGAAAAAAATCATTGTTTAGTTCCAGTCTGAAAGCTTGCTATTTATGGGGTCCATACTAGAACCAATTTTTCTGTGAGATATTTTCCTCTGAAATGCTGTCATATGAGAAAACTGTATCTGAAAATCTATTTAAAAACTTAACAGCTGATTTGGGTTGTTTACCAAAAATTAACTCCGTAAAAACATGTACAAAATAACTTAACAGAACAGAAACTGTTCTTTATTAAGAGAAGGGGCTTGCCCTGGTGTTTCTCGAAAACGTTCAGACAGTTCTTGATGAAATTTTCAAACTTTGTTAGATGTATATTTGAAAACTAGTTGATTGGAATAATACATTCATGCCAAAACCAATCCTATACTGTACTTTCAAAGCCTAATTATTAAAAAGTCCCTCACCTATTTTTTCAAGACAACATGTACATGTACATGTACAAAGAGTGCAATAGATGAGAACAAATTCTTACAAATTCAAAATAACAGTAAACATTTTTATGTTTAAAAGCTGGCCCGAGTAACATCTCGCAATACATTGTGAAGGAGAAGGCCCTCTTTGAACAGCAAAATCAGGACAGTGATACTGATAGCGGTAAATATATCATACAAATCTTTTGTAATTTTTAATTAAAGAAAACAAAACATGTAAATTTAATGCATTTGCAGTATGAAAGTTTACTGTTAATGTACTTAACTTAATCCTCGAATGAAATAGTTTTGTCACAAATGCTGTCATCATTTTGGCTAGTTTGTGTTGACATGACTTAATGTTAATTGTAGTAACATTTTTGGTGGTACAGGTTGCAAATATAGGAGTACTGGAAGAAAAGTTCTGCAAACTCTTTTTTCTCAAATTTTTTTATCAGAGGGATCTGAACAGAGTGCTGAAGACCATGTTGAAGACCATGTCGTTGACGAAAGTTGGTGTACATTTTAGACTATTTTTCATGAATTCATTTAAACAAGCCCTTGTTTTATTTCAAACCATTGCCCAGTATACAAGTAATAATAAGTAAAAGGTATAGGCTAAGCACATTTTGAGTTTAACTTGTAAAAACAATTTAATTGCAAAGTGTTCAATATGCCTGATCATGGACATGCAATAAGCTCATGCATACTAAAAATGTTTGTGACCATAAAATTTGTTTAACTGATGCGCTTTACACTCAAGTTTGTTGTTGGCTTTTTATATCAACTCACATAGGTAACCTTGAAAATGAGCGATCTTACCTGGCTGAGCTCGAAAAAAAAAAAATAAATACATTGGACAAACAGAACAATGGAGATCGGCCTACAGTTGGTGGCAAATGTCCAAGACAGACATCATTCATCAGCACTAATGAGGAAGGTATGTTTTCAAACCTGTTCTGTATGAGTTCCCTTAACCAATTTTGTTTTGTGCTTATCAATTTTAAGCACATGGTAAAATGTTTAATATGCCCAATCGAAAAGTTCTTTTATGGAAATGCAATGGCTCTTGCATGTAAAAATGTTTGTGATCATGAAATTTGTTTAACTGATGCACTTTAAACTCAAGTTTGTTGTCATTTTTTTTATATCAACTCACATAGGTAACATTTCCAAATACCTTGAAAAAGAGCGATCTTACCTGGCTGAGCTCGAAAAACAAAAAAACAAAACTAGATTGGACAAACAGAAAGATAGAGATCGGCCTACAGTTGGTGGCAAATGTCCAAGACGAACATCATTCATCAACGCTAATGGGGAAGGTATGTTTTCAAACCTGTTCTGTATGAGTTCCCCTAATCAATTTTGTTTTGTGCTTGTGTTGCATTCAAGGCGTGGAATGCATTAAATTTTGCGCATTAACTTAACTTCATGTTTTATTTGTATTATGTGCATTAAACATAGAAATGAGGAAGTTAAAAGACGAGAACCTGACACTGTACGATCAAATATTATCTTTGGAAGAAAAGATAAGAAGTCTTCAAGAGACCTGCTCCAACCTTGGGGATCAGGTTGCCCACTATCAGAGTAAGTTGAAATATTTTCCTTAAATAGCACAAATTAACATGGCGATGCAAAACTCCATTTGTGAACGTTAAACAAAATTGCTAATTTTTGGCTATTTGCCAGAAATTAGGCTTTTTGAAAAATTTTGAAAGAAATCTTTGTCTTTTTACCTTTACATCACAGGTTTTGTGAAAATGACCTTTTGTTGTTCGAGGCATGGCCGAGCGGTTTAGCTCACCGGACCCAAGCTCTGGTGTAGCATGCGACAGAGTAAGGGTTTTAATCCGGGTCATACCACTTGTGTGCTTAACCATAATTGCTTCGTAAAAGTTGGGGAGGTAGTACATTATGCTCTTTCAGCCAGGCTCCGCTTAGATGATACCTATAAAGCCTACAAAACCTTACAAACTCTAAAAGGGGCAACCCTGTTTCAGCTCCAGGAGTAGGTGGCAACAGCCCTGGAAAACAGTTGATTTGTAGCCCTCTCTTGAGTGGCCATCTGGCCTTGTGATGGGCGACTTGCAAAAATAAAAACAAAACACTTGGTTTTCGTGTGTATTGCACGATTTTCATCTTTTTGATGACTTTTTGTAACAACGAATTGAAGCCATACAGCTGTTGTAATAACATTTCATTTCCACCCTATAGTCATCAACACAGAGGTATAAAAACAGCAATAAGCAAAACATCTTTTCTGAAAATAGTGTTTGAGTTCAGTTTATAATTGTGATATTTACACTGTTCCTGTTTTTATGAACTTTTATCTGTATGCAGGAAGTACATCGACCAACGCAAATACTGCACCTCGGCCTGGAAAACTACATCCAGACATTGCAGCAATGCACCAAGTAAGTGTACAAATTAACACAATTGGTAGATTTGAAAGAACCTTCAGCTTTTCATGCTACAGTCACAGGAGTAGCTACTTCAGTGAAAATATAGATAATTCCTGATTGAGGCCATCGTTATGATTTGCTGTTGAGTTGAAAACAAATGATTCTTTTCAGAACAATCCCAACTCACAGAAAGGTTATTACACCACATACTTTACTAAGCTGTTCATTTTTCTTTTGATTCGCTCAGATGATTGAACTTACTCCGGGAACTCGGATCTATGTGTACCCGCTAAACATCTCTTCAGCCATGAGAAAAGCTGGAAAATCAGGTACTAAGATGGCTTGTACCCTAGTTAATGCTTTCTTCACGAATGAGGAGTTAACAACAATGGGAACAATGAGAAAGATTCCCAAAGACATTTTGGAGGCATTAATTGGTAAGTATTGTCCAAGCAAACTTATTGGCATACAAAGTCCATGGGACCGACCAAGTTACCTCTTTATAAGAGGAATGTCGTTATAAAAGGACAGCGAAACAAAGAAACACAAAGACCACTTCAGACCTTGGACCTCAGAATTTGCTCTCTATATGCAGAACAACCAGAGTTGACTGTATTGTCGTTTTAATAAAACAGAAATAAGTCTTCTGAATGGTTGCCCTGATGAATTTGTTTAAATTTGTTTTCATAAATTGGGTGGGTATACATCTTAAAGCCATTGGACCCTTTCGGTTCAGAAAAACAAAAAAAAGTTCACAGATTTACAAATAACTTACAGGGTTTACAGAAGGCAATGGTGAAAGACTTCTCTTGAAATATTAATCCATGAAATGCTTTACTTTTTGAGAAAACATTAAAACAATATAAATTCTCGTTAACGAGAATTACGGATTTATTTGAAACACATGCCATGACACGGCGAAACGCGCGGAAACAAGGGTGGGTTTTTCCGTTGTTTTCTCCCGACTCCGACGACCGATTGAGCCTAAATTTTCACAGGTTTGTTATTTGATTTAGAAGTTGTGGTACACAAAGTGTGGGCCATGGACAACACTGTTTACCGAAAGGGTCCAATGGCTTTAAGGGAGAAAAAGACTATGAAAAAGCATATTCTTTCATACACTGGACAGTTAAACCTTTTCAAGTGATATCGATTAGATTAAATCAACAACCCACACAAAGCATAAAAACTATTCTTCAATCAGATGCCGACTATAAAGTATAAAGTATAATTTTACTTTCGCTATTTCATAAGCTACACCTCTTAAGAAAAAAAGAAAAACTAAACCAAAAATACATGTAGAGGAAAACAAACTTTTTGAAACTTATAAATTGTTCGTAAAATTTACAGAATGGAGGGGGAATTTTGTGTATAAAATGTTGAATTAACCTTGGAGATATTAATAACATGTCAAAACAAGATGAGAGAACAATATAATCATTAGAAGAAAAAAAAACTAATAAAAAAACTGATTTGAAGTATAATATTTATGTTAAGGAAACCAAAAGATTTCAACTGTATGAGTGAAATATCATGTTAAAAACGGTTCCATATATTCTATTTATTTATGTACCCTTAAAGTTGTGAAGATGAACGCAGTATTGGAGACAGTAGCGTAGCCAAGGTGGGGCCTGGGGGCCCCAGAAATTTCAAGTGCCTTCCAGGTGCCCTCCCAAAAGAGCTAATATTAGGCAGATCACTCTGCACGTAAACATTTCAGCCGACCATGCATATTCTCACACGCACAACGGTCGGCACGGTCGAATGTGAAAAGATTGGTACAGATCAAAGTCGTTTAAGGGAGAATTGGATAATTCAATAAAGAAAACAATTACATTACTAAAAAATATAGACTTCCCCTGTGTTTGTCTGCTCATTTGATCCAAATTGGTAAAGAAATATAGATTTTACAGTAGTTTTGGGTTACTTAGTTTGTCGGTCCGGCGCGCAGCGACGGCGCGTGGGAGGGGAAAAAATACCACCTCGCAGCTTAATCCCCCCCTATTCTCTTCTATAATGGACGATTCCGGAGTGAGTCGGTGACGTAGGGACCCTGTGAAGCTATTTATAGGATGGGGAAACTCTACTCTTGATGCGTACGTTCTCGAAATTTCCAAAATGGCGGCCAGTAGAAGCGGGAAACGGCGAGCAGGTAAGCCACCCGTTTTTTCCCTATATATCTCAAATATGAATACTTCTATATTAGAATATGAAAATAGACATTCTAAAGTTTGTTATGATGTGCAGATTGTTGAATTTGGTTATCCGTTGCACTCAGTAATAGCGCTCTAAAATAGGACATGTTTGTTTTGTCAATTCAGAGCCTCCGGCAGCAGTTGAGTTCAATGACCAAGCGTTCGCGTGCGAAGTTGAACATATCTCTGGCTGGACATCAGACGAAATTGACCTGTTGCTTACGGAATACAGCGTTCCAGGTAAGAAATAAACACTTTCCTCAATTTTCAAGATAATATATTTTAATAATATCGTTATAAAATTACCCTCTGTGTAGATTTGTTGTGTAAAATCAGAGAGTAAAGTTCGGAAAGTTAAGAGAAATGAGTAATTCAGGGCGGGTGTACAGTGAACGTAACGTCTAAAAAAATGTCACGTGACACATTTATCAAGCGGTTGACCAATCGGATGTCGCTATTGTCTTTATCAAGGCTGTTCCATTTATTGCTGGTACTCCGTATGGTCGTGGGAATAGTTTGTCGGCTTGTTTACATTTTGCAAAGTTTTGATTCAGATTGATCATGGAGTCTAGTTTATTGCTCTATGGATTGATAAAGCTCTGTGATGGAAAGTGGCTACATATTCCTAACAAAATTAATTTAATCCTTTTGAATGTGCCTCTTTCATTCACTATTTTTAACTGTCACGCAAAGAGAAAATATGCCCCAAACAAAAAATGTAATTTATTTTTATTATTTTTTTTTTTTTTTTTTTTTTTTTTTCTTTTCACCAGATCATTGGAATGGAATTCTGACCACAGCATTGTTGGAGACAATCAGATATCGTATTGAGCACTCGACCACCAAAAGCTACAAACGTGATTTCCCACCAATATTTTCTGCCCTCAACCTCAACTTGCCTACCAGCACCAACTTAAATGGACTACTCCAAAAAGTACAACGACATGTAGCCAAATCAAAACGAACCCACACCACAGTAGACCTCCTCCAAGAAGTGCCTGAATTTGCAAAACACTATAAGAACACCATTGGACCACACTGTGAAAAGAGCAGATTAACACCAGACTCACTACTTCATCAAACAGACTTCAGTGCACAAAACATCAACAATGCAATGATCATTGAACTAAATTGGTTCAGGGAGACTTCAAACACAACCTGGCAAACAGTTCGGGACACATGGTGGCCAAATCTGTTTTCAGCAGATTTCAGTCCTCCACAAATTGGCACTATTCAGACTAACTGGCACAACTTGGCTCTAAAGCGACAGAAACTACGACATGACCCACTTAAGGATTTTCTGGAAACATCTTACAGAGTTCCAACCCCAAGACCTCCAGCACAAAGTATTGACAGCCAAGATAACGATGAAGATGAAGATGACGACTCAGATCTGGAATTTTATGCAGACTTGATTTCAGAAAACACTCTTGACCATATGGGTAACTGTATGGAATATTTGACAGACCTTTGGCAGGAGGAGGTTGAAGACAATCAGAAAACTCAAAAAGTGTTAAGCAGAGTATCAAAAGCATTGGAAGATGCGAAAGCAATAAATCATTCTCTGAAAATAGAGCTTGGCAGTTTGCAAAATAAGAATGTGGTACGACGCTTACAAAGAAGAAAGCAAGATTTGGAAGAAGTGAAAAAGACCAATCAAAGACTTAACAAGAAAATAGAAAAGCTAGAGGAAAGAGTGAAAATGTTGCAAAAGTCAAAGAAGAACAAAGGTGATTCCAGAAGATATTTCAAGACTAATCGTGATGAAAGTGACAAAGCAAAGCAAACCTTAAATAAACAGGTGAAAGAATTGGAGACTGAAAATGAGGACTTAAAGTGTCAACTTGATGATATAGTAAATGATCGTGAGATCCAGAGCTATGAAAATGGCAAATACATCAATGACATCAGGCTAACATGTTTTGAACTTATTGCCCGAGGAGTTAGTAGCAGAAATGTGTCCGACATAATAAGGATAGTTCTTAAAGATGTAGCCAAGATGAAAGTCGGAAGATTACCAAAGCCAACTCTCATACGCTATCTATGCATAGAACAAGCTATGCTCAGCAAAGAAGCAGCACGAGCTAAAATTGAATCCTCAGAACATTCCGTAACACTTCAAGTTGATGGCACCACCAAGAAGAGGAAGGGATATACAACTTTTTTAGCTTCCACAGATGCGGGGACTGTTGGCATGAGCCTTCATGACATCCACACTGAAAGCGCAGAGAGCTTACTTGAAGAAACGAAGGACACACTGGATGAGTTGATCATGCTGAACATAAAGGACGACCCAAAGCAAACCCTTAAACTTTTAGCCAAAATAAAGAACACAATGACTGACCGATGCATCGTAAATAAGGCTTACATCACAAAACTAGAAAAATGGAGAGCTGCTGCACTACCACAGGTGACTGACAATTGGGAAGAGATTGATGATGATGTCAAACATCAACTTAGCACCATCAATGATCTTTTCTGCGGAAAGCACTTAGTTCTTAATCTTCAAGAGTATGCTGCCTCTGCACTGTACGAGTGGGAACGTATCGAGGCAGATGATGGAAAACTGGGGAGGGAAAACAAAATGCTGTGGAGTAGGGGAAAGGAGAGTGCAACATTACTTACTGTCCGTTCATTCTGTAATTTATTAGGACCAGAATGTGATGAACAATCCGGCATGGTTGAAGATTTCAAATCTGTATTGAAAACACATCATCAATGCAAATCACATCTTCAATCATACCGAGGGAATCGTTTCAACATCCCATTCCAGAATTCTGCTGCGGTGTTCCACCATAGAGAACATTTCAACACGCTGTGCTCATCTCTCGACTCCAAGCGCGAGGAAAACATGTTTATTAAATGTCTCAAACTAGACCTGCAGGATGAAATAATACTGGCAGGGATGAGAGCAATGGGGATTATATCCCAGCATATAACGACTCCACTAATGCAGATGGTTGAAAGTAATCTCCATGTACTCGACACGGACAAATTCTATACCAGGCTGCACCAGAAAGTCCAAGAGTGGATGATAGACCCCTCCCCACTCGTCAATGACAGTACTATCCTGTTTCCAGAATTCCCACCTGTAAAGAATGAAATCCACACGTCCCTATATGAACGAACAACAGGTAACATTGAAAACCTGACCAAGCAAGCACTCTCTGTGATAATGCACAATCTTCATGTGTGCATCAGTCGTCAGGTCGCTGATCATCTTCCAGGGGGAAGGTTTTACAACGCTACTGATCTCAGAGAAGAAACATTTACCTGCCCTAAGGACAATCTTGCTCCTGAGCGTATGTTTGCAGGTCTCGATTATCTTAGGCGTAAGATGCCTAATGCCAATACAGTGGCCTTTGAAGGCATTCTCCTCTGGAGCTTGAATAAGACGAGAGAATACCTAGATGATATGGATGAGGACACAAGAAATAAATTCCTAGGTGATGCGCGCAAGCATCGAAGCTCATTTTTGAAATTATATCAGCGCAAGAGTGCTGCAATAAAAAAAACTGTTGCTGATAAATTGAAAATGAATCAAGAAAAAAAGGAAGCCAGACAGCGCTTCCTTACGAAACAAGCAGTTGAAAACACTGGAAATGCTTTGAAGGTCTGCGGCATCCTGTGCAACTCCCCAAAAGATGTAGACCATTTGAAAGACAAACATAAGGGAAAGGATCTTGAACAAGCCTTGACAACCCAAATAAAGCATTGGAAGAGTGCCAGCAAAGGAGGAGTTCAAAAAGACCTCTTCTATCTCACCAACAAAGGAAAGAAACTAAGTGTAGATCAGCTGGAAAGTAACTTGAGAAATATTATTAAACAGATAATAACACAAGATATCCCAGATGAAGACGCAGGCACCTCACAGAGTTCTTCATCACATGAACACATAGACAAAGAGCAGCAGAAAAGTGAACTGAAAAAGAAACTTCTATCCAAGTTGTCTCCCACCAAAAAGAGACGTAAAGGTCCATTTCCAGGGGATCGGATAATCCAAAAAAGAATACGCCATATGTTCCTAGAGTCTAAAGGGGGAGATTTAGTCGAGTATAAGGCCATTGTCCTAAGGAAAGCAACAGAAGAAGACATTGATGAATTGGTCGAACCGGGTGATAGAAAATACGTTGGGGTGCATACATTTTATACCATTATGTACGACCCTCCATATCAGGAAATGCTATGTTATCCACTGGAAAAGGAATGGGATGAGGGCACACTAGATTTAATGTAAATCATCTTATAACACAACAGCTCCCTGTAAGGCACATGTAGTTCACACACAACAGTGTAAAAGGTGATCATGATGCATTTAAAGTAACATAGTGTACACTTTACTCCATGTTTACAATTTTTTATTTATTTTTCTTCTTTAAAAATTTCACAATCATTAGTCAGTTGTGAACACTATATAACTCAGAAAAGAAATTATGTATCTACATACTTTCTTGATATGGAGGTTGTACATAATGGTATAAAATGTACATGAACTTTAGGTAATATGATCTCACTATAAATCTAATGTCATGAAAAGGACAGATATATTTTTGTTGATCTGGTTTGCAGTTGTGGTGGATCTGAAAAGAACCCTTGGTGTTTGCAACTCAACATTTTGATCAATATGCTCTGATTGTCTTCAGGAGAAAGACGATCAGCTCGAGTTGTAACACCAACCTCTCATTTTAGAACCATCACATCTCATAAAATTTATTATTAGACACATAAACACGTGGTGCTACTGCAAAACCATATAAGAAGCTAATTGACATAATTATTTGCAAATTGTTGACGTTTCTCATTCTCTGTATGAGATGCACCAGTATAATGGTCTGGTTTGCAGTTGTGTGGAATTCTCAGAATGATGTATGAAACCATGTAAATAACTACAATGTACTGTAAAATAACAAACTTTCATTGTGCCAAGTTTCATGGTTGTAGGTGCTTTTTAATAAGGTAATTTTGCGTACAAAATGAATAATTAATTAGGCTTATTTGCATAATGGCGTGTAAAACTTTGAAATATACACTTTAAAATGAATGTCTATACACAAACAAGAATTGTGCCAAGTTTCATAGCTGTAACTGCTTTAGTTATCCCAGGAGAGTCTCACGCATATTTAATTAGGTAATTTTGGGTACAAAATGAATAATTAATTAGGCTAATTTGCATAATGGCGTGTAAAACTTTGAAATATACACTTTAAAAAAAATGTCTATACACAAACAAGAATTGTGCCAAGTTTCATAGCTGTAACTACTTTAGTTACCCCAGGAGAGCCTCACGCATATTTAATTAGCTGGACTTAGTCATTTTTGGAACATTTTGGGGTTTCCCGTTATGGAATTTTGGATAATGTGCCATTTTTGGTGACCGTAAAAAAAAAAATTCAATGTAATAGAACCTCCATTTCTCTTTTGCAAGTAGGTTTGACCTGTGTACTATAAGAAAAGAAACACTAACAGGGTTTAAAATTGAGAAAAAACAATGAAAACTTAAAGGAAAAACTGAAAAGAAAGCATTTTCCACTTTTTGCCCGTAAATGGTTAAAACAGGTGCTTTAAACAATAAACAAAAATTTGAATAAAAAGAGAATCGAATGTCCGATTTCAATTTGCTTTTCAGTTCTTTGTTTCTTTTATCAAGCTAAATCATATGAGACAAACTTTGAAGGCATTGGCAGAACTTTGAAAAATAGTGTGATCTGCCTACTAAAAGCCGACAACAAGCCGACAACAAGTCCAGAGCGCCGCCAACACGTTTTAAATACCTCAAAAATGGCCAATAAACCATAGATATATGAGAACTATATGTGTTCTGTAATATAAACATAAATTTAATGGAAAAACTTCACGAAAAGTGTGTATTTTTTAACCAGAAAAAAACTTCACTTGCACTGAAAGCGGTCGGACGCCATCTTCATGATCTTGTAAATAATG
>NW_022985729.1:0-39617 GCF_902459465.1 Asterias rubens
CGATGACGTTAAGGTCGTAAAATGTACAATGTTATTGATGATAAGGTAATTTGCAACTTATAAAAGTTGAACACTTATAGTAAATCTTCATGAATCTCAAAAATGCGAATAATCTGCCATTTGGACAAAACGTTACGACCACAACGTACAACCAATCGTTTAGTACAAATCTAGAGTTCTATTTTCGCAAATAAATGCTTATTTCGCTCTTGGGGTTATATTAATTGTGTGATTTTTGTTTCTTTCCATTTGTTTCTTACGTTTTAGTAAAACCATTAACCTACAAAGTACCAGCTTAAATGTGTATTATCCGTACCAAAGTGTAGTCTTTTTTGAACTCTCAGTCTGGTAACTCAACTCTATTTTCACGAGCCTTTTAAATACACTAGACACTATTGGTAATATTGTCAAACACCAGTCTTCTCACTTAGTGTATTTAAACATATGCATACAATAACGAGCCTGTGAAAAATTTAACTGAATTTATTGGTCGTTGAAGTTGCGAGATAATAATGAAATAAAAAACAACCTTTGTCACACGAAGTTGTGTGCTTTCAGAAGCTTGATTTCGAGACCTCAAATTTTTAATCTGAGGTCTCAAAATCAAATTCGTGGAAAATGTTATGCAAATATTTATTTTGAGTAATTACCAATAGTGTCCACTGCCTTTAAATGGATTTTGGAGCTGTATTATTACGGTTATACTTTTGAATGTTTTTACTCACTCGATTATCAATGTAAATGGAGCATTCCTTTTGTGTTTAACCTTAACCGAATATTTGCCATCATTGTGTTGTTGGCAGATTATGTTGTTGTTTACCGTTATACAATTATTAATATTAAATTAACTTGTGTAAATTAAAGCTTTTGTAAATATGAACAAAAATGAGGCTCACGAAAAAATTAGCAGGATACAAGTCTTATAATAAGCATGTTACATAGTGTTCGGCTTGCCACAGTATAGTCCGGTAAGCATTTTTCGTTTGGCTTTGCTACTTTAAACAAGGGAAAAATTCCAAAAGGGTAGCGATGAGTTTTTAAACTGCCGTTTGAAACCGGCAGGTTCGTGGCAGATCGATAAAGGCACGAGCCGAATATTTTAAACGGCAGTTAAATCACGAGTCGATACTCTTGTATTCCCATTCATAGATGTATGTTTGGTTAAAAGGCGCTATGAAGTTCTTATTCATGGACCAAAATTGGACCAGCTCCAGCTGGTTATTATCAACCGTTTAAACACACCCACGTGACGTGCTCTGCACCAATCGGAATAGCGAAATTGAGGTATTTATGAATGAATAATAATAACCGCAGACAATTACCTTGCTGTATCAGTTGCTGCTTTTTAACTCACCATTACCCATTTAGTATTTGAGGCTGAACACAAAGGTACCCTTTTTATCTGATCGTTATTCGTTACAATAAAAGTGTCACGTTATATGTGAATTATTAAGGGAATAAAAGGGTAGCCACTCGTTCTTTACCGGCCGTTTAAAACAGGCAGGGTCGTTGTCGTGTGATAACAGGCAGGGTCGTTGCCGTGTGGAAGGCTCGGGTCTTTATCACACGGCAACGACCCTGCAAGGTTTTAAACGTCCGGTAAAAAACGAGTCGCTACTCTTTTATTCCTATTCATGAATGCTTTTTTGGTTAAAAGGCGTAATAAAGTAAGAAATTCTGTAAAACTTATCCGCTTCCGACGTGCTTGAGCTCTGAATGTACATGTACGACGACCGGTTGTTGCATTATGACTGAGACGCCTACTTCCGACAGTTTCCGGTTCCGTTCGTGCGTGTATAGTCATGGTGCAACACGTTCTCGTTTTCCTTTCAAACACAGCGCGGCCAACTCACTGACAGCGCCCGCATCGCCCGTAACAAGAAACGTCTTGCACCAAGGCTAGCGCGGAGTATCCGCTCACAACCGGTTATAAACACTGGTCATTATCAAAGAGTTAAACACCCCCACGTGAAGCGCTCTCAACCAGTAGGAAATAGCGAAACTGTCTGAGGTGTTTATGAATGTTTATTAGTTGAAGTAATTGGTGGTATTATTATTTAACATGCTAAAACAAGTTAGCGTATTAGCTTCAGAGATGTAATTTAAAACATTGAGAACTCTAGGGTGTCACCTTCAGACGTACTTAAAAGACATAAACCACACATTTTCAGCTTCAATTTGTAAATACACGCAAACATTTGTAAACCAATGTAAGCATTACACAAAAACTGTAAACTGCTCATGAGAGTAATCTGGGAGGTTTTGATTTGTTTTTTTCAGCGTCAAACTTATAATAATATGTATGTAACTGTGAGAAGAGATTAACAAGATTCAAATGCTATACTGTAATTTTTTCATCTAGAGTTTTGTTAACATTTACCCTTTACTAAACAAACATATTCAGTTAAAAATACTGCCGACAATATTTTGAATGTTGTTGTGCTCAGCAGCTCAGCTACGCTTTGATCAAAAAGTAGCTTCTTTAATTTCCGTCCAGATCAATAGAGGGCGCAGTAACTGGGTTATAGTTTGTATTTACATGCACAGCCAGATATGCCCACCTGTTAAGATCATTGTGATAGAGTAAACCTTGGGTATTTTAAGCCGTTGGATTGGATTTAATATTTTATAAATATAAATGTGTACAATTGAACTATCTGTTGAAATTGCATGGCAAAAGGTGTTCACAGTTTTGAGACGTCGCCGAAAATCTGGCGTATGTCCAAGCAGGAAAAAAAAGCCCTAAAATGATTCCGCAATCTGATAAATGCAACTGAAAGTTTACACTTCTCAGATTCAACCAATGGGTGATGAATGTGATGTATTTTTACATAACCAGATTACTTCGAAGTAAGATGCATCTCAAAATGTTGTTTACATTTGAAAGCTACAGTAAGCTTCCAGCAAACAGAATGATAACAAAACGTAAACGTTACCTTCAAAGTATGTTATTTAAAAAGAAAGTCAACGTAAATCACTATTCAGTCACCAAATAGTGACTGGATACAACGGATTATAGTTTTTGAGGCAGCTTTTTTGTAAAGATCCTCATTTTTTGTTGATAGCTTATTGAGATTGAAGCGTTAGAATTAGTTAGAATCAGTTTTTTGTTATTATCCCGAGGTCGAATACTGTTGTATGTATATTGACCCAATTAATGTTCAATAATAAATTTGTTTGATTTCGACTGACTGGAAAGTTCTTGGCCCAAGTCCAAGTCACGAACGTTGTTGTGTAATGATCTTTCCAACATCATTGGTCAGTTTGAACGGTACTGAGACATGATTGGTCAGTTTGAACGGCACTGATACATTATTGGTCAGTTTGAACGGTACTGAGACATTATTGGTCAGTTTGAACGGTACTGAGACATTAATTTTGTGATGTACATATGGAATATTGTTTATCCAAGTGATGTTTGCCATATTACGGTAACTTTTGTACGCTTCTTGGTTTCAGCCTTATTATAAGCGACCAAATACGTGAACGTGAACGTCAGAAAATTGCGTTTTAAAAATGTCAGATTTTTAGCATACGTGAGTTTACCATTTTTGTAACGTCAGGTAAGTACGTGCAGCCGTCATACGTGACCATGCAATAAGCCCAAAGTGGTGACGTCACCCAGAATACAATTGATATTCTTATTTGTTTCGTGCGCGTGCTCAGAAGGGCGTAACAAATGGGAATATAACTAGAAGTCTGCTTCCACCTAGTGTTCAAAAGTTTCCCGTTAAGAAGATCACAGAATCGTGTTGATAAACAACAATAATAATATTAATAATTGAGAGTCGAGGGAGATTATAAGAGCGTAATAATTCTTTTTAAAATGATTGTAATCATTAATTTATGTTAACTATTGAGCATTATTGAGCGCTTAGAGCGCTGTTTAAGACGGCTGTATGTTAACTATTGAGCATTATGATTGAATAAAGGCATCCAACCACTGCAGTGGCAGCTTAAAGACAGTCTCCGTCGCCTGTATAACTAAAGTCTCCTGTTTAGGGTTTAAATGTAAAAAGGGTTGACAAATAGAGGGACCGCCTCCAATTATTAAAACGTGTACATTGGCTAAATGATTGAACTTCAAAAAGGAACACGCGAGATTATTTCCATCCAAGATGTGCATCCACCATTCAAATTACTTAATTTATACACGGCTTTTGTTTTGATTATTTGTTGGTTCTTTGTATAACTTGCGCTTGATGTTTTAACTAGTACCAAAATAGGAGCAAACAGAAGTAACATAGATGTATAGAGTGTAAGCCCACACAGTTTGATGGCATTAAAGGTGGGACGTGTATGACTCTGTTTATCGAATGATAAACTCTGTTATCGACTGATAAACTCTGTTTATCGACTGATAAACTCTGTTTATCGACTGATAAACACAGTTTTACGTCAACGCCAGATGCCTGAAAATTCGATAAACAGTGTTTATCAAGTTATAAACACTGATTATCAAGTGATAAACACTGTTTATCGAAAAACTCTGTTTACCGACTAATAAACTCTGTTTATCGACTAATAAACTCTGTTTATCGAATAACTATGTTAATTGACTGATAAACACAGTTTTACGCCGACGCCAGATGCCCAATACTTCAAAATAGGGTTTATCTAGTGATAAACACTGTTTCTCAAGTGATAAACGTTGTTTACCAGTTTTACGCCGACGCCATATGCCCAATATTTCGATAAACAGTGTTTATTAAGTGATAAACACTGTTTTTCAAAAATCTCTGTTTATCGACTGATAAACACAGTTAATCGAAAAACTATGTTTATCGCCGAAACTGTGTTTATCGAGTGATAAACAGAGTTTATCAAAAAGCCCTTCATCTAGTGATAGACAGAGTTTTTTAGAATTATTGAGCATTTGGCGTTTGTGAATAACTGTGTTTATCAAAAAACTATTTTTATCAAAAACATTGTTATCAAGTGATAAACTGTGTTTATCGAAAAACTCTGTTTATCAACCCGATAAACACTGTTTTTCGATAAACCGTGTTTATCAGTTGATAAACAGTATTAACCGAAAAACTCTGTTTATCACCTCGAAAAACTGTGTTTATCCTTTGATAAACACAGTTTTTCGATAAACAGTGTTTATCAATTATTGATAAACACTGTTTATCTCGAAAAACAGTGTTTATCGGTCGAAAAACTGTGTTTATCGGCGATAAACAGTGTTTATCGGGGATAAACAGTGTTTATCAAATTATTGGGCATATGGCTTGCCATAGTCGTAATGCCACCATAGTCTGCCAAAACAAATATTTACCGAGACGCATAACGATAATATTAGTCCCCAAAACGGACTGTATGCCACAGTATAATAACAAGCAAACACGTTGACATCATCTGGCTTTATTTAAACAACACAACCAACACCAGTATGGTTGTTACCACAGGTGTGTCCATAATAGGGAGTGTGATGATCATGCGTAATGTCCATGGTCATGTGATGAAGGCTTCTGGACTGTACATGAATGTATGGAGCTCAATATCTACCACGGGTACACAAATAATTGTGAGCTATCATGTGAAGTATTGTTTGATATAGTTTTGTGTGGGTAACTGCCCAAGCGTCTAAATGCAATTTTGAAATTTTACTCGCCGTACCCTAATCGTTTTTTTTTTTTGTTCCACAAAGGTTAGTTTGACATTATTAAACTAATTTGTTCATCAACGGATTGGTGAAGAGTTTCATTTTATATTTTGTAGGAGAGTGATTAGAAATAAGTATTTGTTAAAATGACGTTGTCTTTTTGTTTTGTTTATTTGTAAACTGCTCCTTACTGTTGTTAATGGTTTATAACGTCTACATCATAAGGAGTATATATGAATTATTAAGGTGCTAACACAACATAACTATAATTCAAAATTGAGTCGCGTTGGTTCTGAAAGGAAACATGGGTTTCAACTCGAAGTTTCAATCAGAATGCTCTGATCGTCTTCTGATCGAAACGTCTAGTTTCAAATCTTTCTAATTTATTATTCAATCATTAGTTAAGAAAATTGAATTTGTTCACCATAATTTGTAGAATCATATTCCAACAATTGCAATGGTAGCAACAGGACACCTTAGATTGAGAAACGACTCTTGGAGTTTGTACCCTTGAACGCTATTAATACGGATGGGTTTTTCCAGTTGTGTGAAACTAGTGCAATTTTAATCAGTGATTATTTGGAATTATGGTTAAGAAAGAAGTGAACTGTTTGTGAAGACCTACCTGTTAACGTGTCTTTTTTGGTCGAGCAGAATTCCTTTTTTGTGACATCAATCAGCCAATTCCTAAAGATCAGCAAAGAAATCCAGCTGTACGCAGTGAGTATTGAGTCAAAAAACGTCTACAACTTAAGGTAAATCTCTATGTACACCATGGCCTATATCAGATTTGAGGCATTGTATGGTATTGTTTCAATGTATAATTGAGTTTCCGTAAACAGTTTCTGCAAATCGTACAATTTGGATTTCGGGAGACTTCTTAATCGTGCTCGTTTGATTTATTATTATACAACCACGAGTAGATTTGTTGGAGTTCATGATACTTTGTTATCGTACTCTTTTGGTAAATTGTCTTGCTCTTTGTATTACATTACCGCGGAGTAGACTGTCTTCGAATTTGATCCAACACGGAAAGCAGCCGATTCCATACACATTCCGCCTAGCTGTTTGTTAAAGGGACACACCGGCTCACCGTTTACACAATTTAGTGGTGTATAATCATAAACAACATTTGTTAAGATGGTTGCTGTAAAAAAAAAAAAAAAAAAAAAACAATCATCAAAATATCACGTTATTTGCGAAACATGATTAAAAAACGCAGAGCGGTAAAATTAGTGGCCAGCGTAAACGCTTTTCCAGCCGTTGCAATCTTCGTGACATTGTCGCGAAATGTTGTGAGTAGACTGGTGCGTTGTTTAAATCAACGTTTTACTATGACGCAGCATAGTGATCCAGCCTACTTATACACGTATTTTTTATTATAAACAACCGACATAAATACACGCATCAGGTAAATCCTAAACAGGGTGGTACAATGACAAGTAAATAAAGCATTCATGACCCTAATACACTAGGCATACTACTGCATTGCCATGATGCAGTTTGGAATGCGATCGTGGCTATACTCCCGACGTGCAAGTTCCCCATTTCATAAAGCCTGTATTAGCACAACATTTTGCTCAGCACAAATTAGTATTGCTTAGCAGAATCTGGTTACCAGCCCAATTTTACTTAAATTAATTTTAAATGTTGTGGACGTGTGGCTGGTGCCGGACATTTTTTTCTGCCTAGTAAAGTTGTTTTTTGTTCATAACCTCAAAACTGTCAAAATAACATTTCATTCACATAATTCAAAATTAATATTTTGTTTGACAAAATTCTGGGAATTTGGTTGTATCATTATTTGTGTTTGTTAAGGCAGTGGACACTATTGGTTTGGTATAGTATAAAACACTGTGGGAAACGGCTCCCTCTGAAGTAACGTAGTGTTCAGGAAAGGGGGACATTTTTCAGGAATTTGATTTCGAGACCTCATATTTAGAATTTAAGATCTCGAAATCAAGCATCTCAACGCACACAACTTCGTGTGATAATTTTTTTTTTTTTTCATTATTATCTCGCAACTTTTTCAGATTTTCACAGGTTTGTTATTTTATGCATATGTTGAGATGCAGCAAGTGAGAAGACTGGTCTTTGACAATTACCAATAGTGTCCAGAGTCTTTAACGTTTTATGAAAAAAACACGTTTATTCACCTGTCTTTTTTACGATCGAAGGCTCCGTTATTTGTGATTTTTATCTTTATAAAACATTGTTTATTATGCTACTCTCACAATAACACCGACAAAATAACAAACAGCGGTATCATTACGTTTTGAAAACATCAATCTGTTTTAATTACCTGAAAACTCGTAACAAAAAACTAATTGGAAAGTTGCGATCATAATACATATCGGATTCAACAACCGACTGACAAACCCACGATGACAAACATGTATTTTGATGTCTGGCTCCCAACCCCTCCCAAGCTCACGGCTAGACCCGCAGTTCGTAGCGCGGGCGATTACATCTTCAGCCCCCCACGAGACACGACATGGGCAGTACGTCTCAAGGCTTACGTTCCGATTGCTCCACGCCGTGGACTATGTATACAGGTTGCGGGTAAAAACTGTAAATAATTATGAAAAAGGGACGTAAGCTTCTCATTCAGAGAGTCCGTGCAACGGAAGAGTGTTTTACTGAGCCTCGGCATGGGAGCAATCGGAACGTAAGCCTTGAGGCATATCACGTACCGCACATGCAGTGTGGAAAATACGGCCACGTCAGCATTTGAAAGCTGAACGATTAGCATATTAACATATTAATAGATCATAGTTCATGATCCATAGCATTTTCAGCATATTTCTTTTAAATTTACCAACATTTTTTTTGTTTACCTGAGACGTAACGAGCCATCGTCCTAATAGCCGGACTTAATGCCACTTCTGACAAAGCAAACAAACTGGGTCGTACTTGGATTGCCATTAGTCTAGCGATATGGTTCACACTGATAAAGGAACACAAATTGGTGCACTACGATCATTAGGGAATATAATGATCAGGTAGGCCCATACAATTTTAGCCAAGTCACAATGGCATTGGAAGAACAGTGGAAGGGTGTTCCATATCTACCACGTGCATACATTCAAGTTTATTAGGTGTTCGTGCATTTCAGCACGAACACCTATTGTTATTTCTCTGTTTTTTTTTCTTCTCCATCTTCCTTCTTTTTCACCGTCAACTCTTATCTACAGCATAACTCAAGATTCAAGCCAAACTGAACCTTGAAACTCACCAGACAATTGAACCTCAATACGAAGACGGCACAGTTTTCATTACGTCATGATGACGTCATTAGGTGGCAAATTACAGGGCAACATTTTAAAAGTTAACGCCAAAATCGTACGACCTTAGCATCCGGGTCGTTACCCTGGGTCGAAGTTCACCTTCGGGTTTTTTTCGTCAAAAAACAACTTTCGAGCTTTTCTACGGAATAACTCAAGATTGAGATTGAATGGAATGTTGAAACTCAACAGATAGTTGAACCTCAGTATCAAGACAACACATACTTAATTACGTCATTATGACGTCATCGGAAATTGAATTACGTTAGTTCAAAGTTTAATATTTGTAAAAAACATAACTCAAAAACTATGATTCGGATTTTGACAATCTACACATCATCGGATAGATCATTAAAAGTTGGACAAATGCTTCACAGAACACGTACAATATTTTTAATACTTCTAGTGCAAAACAAAATTTGAAAGTTTCATAAAATCTTATCGTATTCATGTTTTTAAAACTACTGATCATTTCAACGTAATTTTTGTTTCAGATTGTAAAACAGCAATCCCGCTCAATCTTTTGCACAGAAATAACAAAATTTGGACCTTTACATCAGTCGAAAAGGGACGTCAAAGCACCTGTTGACCCACGCGTTTACCCCATTTTGATCAACAACGCACGCTATGTACGCTACGCAGTGCAAGGGCGGGAATTCCCAAAAGTGCTCTCTTTAGTCCAGCGAAAGAGGGCGCTGTAACGTTTTTAGTAACATCGAGCGCTGAGTGAATCGCGGTGAATCGCAATAGTTGAGTAATAATAATGAACAACGTCTCGCACCAAAACTACAAGTAGGAATACATATGCATTGATGTTATAAGATACATTATACACCTTCAGATAGTCCATCACATAATTATAAAATGTTTACAAGTCATACATCAGCTGAAAGGTTGTAATGAACTAGTCAGGATCTACACAAATGAAATCAGTTTAAACTTGGCTTCTTGTTCAAACCAGAGGTTGAAAATAATTGGTCAAAGAAAAATAATTTCACAACCACACATTTGATTTTTTATATATTTATACGTCATTGGGTAGGTATGTAACAACTTAAGAAACGATACACAACATTGACTATTAAACCTTGACCTCCAGTTAAACAGGAAGATGCAGTTAATTATTTGGAAAAATATTACCCCAGAACCAGAAATTAGTTGTTTATTATCTGAACGTCAGATAAGGCTTTGAAAAACATTACTAACGCTATAATTTGTGACCTGACAAACGGTTCAAACCGGATGTTTAATATTTGAAAAAAATCATAACATCTGAACCATACATTGGATTTGTTCAATCTATGCATCATCTGAAAGGTCTTAATAGACTTATCACGTGCTATACAATATGCGACCCTGTTTGACCTTGACTTCCAGTTAAAGTTGGAAACTGATATATAATGTTTGAAAAATAAAAAAATCCTAAACCACATTTTTATCATCTATACGTCAAAAGAAAGAACTCAAAAGACATCACCAACGCTACCAAGTGTGACCTCATTTGACAGTACCTTCCGGTTCAAAACGGAAGTTGAAACTTTATATTTGAAAAAATCATAACTTCTAAACCAAATATTGGATTTTTACAACCCATCCATCATTTAAAAGGTCTTAATAAACTTATCACGCGCTACATAAAAAGTAACCCCTATTTGACCTTTTATCCGATGCAAACCGGAAGTTGGTGTTTAATTTGTAAACAAATCATAACTCCTTAACAATAATAATAATAATAATGGACACTTAATAAAGCGCCGGTGTCCGCCGCAAGCGGCGCTCATGGCGCTACTCTACAAAGGAACAACAAGCAATGAAAGTAGCAAACAACAAAATAAGAAAAAAATAAACAAAAAGCTTCTCTATGAAAATGAGTTTTTAAACTGTTCTTGAATGTGTTGAGTGATTTGGAGAGTTTTACAGTGTCCGGGAGGGAGTTCCAAAGCTTTGGTGCTGCGCTTTGAAAACTTCTCTCCCCCCATACATGTTTAGTTGTTTTTTCCTGGAGGAATTTGTGTTTTGTAGACCGTAAGCCACGATGTCCTGGGGTGTATATCTGCAGAAGATCACTTAAATATGCTGGGGCATCACCTTGCAAGATCTTGAAAATAATGAGGCACAGTTTATATTTAACCCTTTGTTGGATGGGGAGCCAGTGCAAGCCGGCTAGCACTGGTGTGATGTGTTCCGTTTTCTTGGTGTAAGTGATCATCCTTGCTGCAATATTCTGTAATCGTTGAAGGCGAGAGAGTTGCGTATTGTTAATTCCGTATAAGAGCGAGTTGCATGCATCTACCTTGGATGTGATGAAGGCATGGACAATGGTTTCAGCAGCTTCCCTTGTGAGGTGATTGCGTATCCTGCCAATGTTCCTGATTGACATGAAAACAGACTTAGATGTTGCTGTCACCTGGCTTTCCATTGTCATAGCTTGATCAAACATCACACCCAAGTTTCGAACAGTAGTGGAGGGCTTTATGTAAGCATCACCAACTCGAACATGCTCAATATTCACTTTCATTATTTGCCGTTTGGAACCCAGAATTATGAATTCAGTTTTTGCGTCATTAAGTTTGAGGAAGTTATGATTCATCCATGTTCCGACATCGTCGATGCAGTGTTCGATTCTCTGAAGAGTGGAGTTAACGTCTGCCTGTAAAGGTTTCACCGGTATGTAGATCTGAGTATCATCTGCGTATAAATGATAGTTCAGGTTATACCGACGAATGATGTCCCCGAGTGGCAAAGTATAGATTGGGAAACCAGTCATTGGATTGATGAGGTAAATGTTGTCACCAATTCATTCACTCACTCACCACGAACACCTTGTTTTTGTAGTAAACAAAAACTGTACATGTACCTCTAGTTATGAGCTGTGTTGTTTTCCTTTGTTTTGGAACATTACAGTCATTTTCCTTCGTTTGTTTATGTGTTCCTATTTCTTTTGGAACAACACAGTCATTTAAATACAACAACTAGAGGTAACTTGCCCAGTAGTATGCCATAAAGCCAGCAAATACTAAATGTTCTGCTAATGATTGCGTCAATTATTACAAGACTGAGTTCCATAAACACACCAGCCAGATTTCATTGAAACAAATATTTCGTCATACAGCGTGCACCACTTGTTAAATGAAGTTGATATTTCAACCAATACTTCAAATTTCAACAAGTTCATAGGCCTATATATAGCGACTGCTTTGAAATACGAAAAACACAGGCCTATGTTTCGACACACCTAAGTTCCTTCATTAACACAACAGATGTAGTGTTATTATGTTATTGGCAAACTAGGAGTGTCTGAACATGGGGTGTGTAAACCGATGCATTGTGTTTAGAAGTTGGGCATTTAATTGTTTCAAGATGTTTAACATATTTATTTTGTAAACGCCTCGAAACTAAAATTGGTTTAATGACACTCCCTTTAAACACAAAAATTTAAACTTTCCACAACAAATTGTCAATCTAACATGGTAGAAGAACAATTTTAGTTAATGACTCGTTCAGTTTGTTTCTTTCAAAAACAGGTGAAAGCCTTTGAGTTTTTCATCAGACAAGTGCGATTTAAAAGCAGTGGACACTATTGGTAATTACTCAAAATAATTATTAGCACGAAACCTTACTTGGTAACGAGTAATGGGGAGAGGTTGGTAGTCAAAAACATTGTGAGAAACGGCTCTTTCTGAAGTGGAGTAGTTTTCGAGAAAGAAGTAATTTTCCACGGATTTGATTTCGAGACCTCAAATTTAGAACTTGAGGTCTCGAAATCAACCATCTAAACGCACACAACTTCGTGTGACAAGGTTTTTTTTCTGTCATTATTATCTCGCAACTTCGACGACCAATTTAGCTCAAATTTTCAAAGGTTTGTTATTTCATGCATATGTTGAGATACACCAAGTGAGAAGACTGGTCTTTGACAATTACCAATAGTGTCCATCGTCTTTAACATACCAATGACCATTTAGGCAGTATGACTCGTGGACTCGACTGTTAAATCACTGTATACATATATGCCTGTGTACAACAAATGCTGCGCTTTCACAGTGTAACAAAAATCGTTCCGAAAAAAAGGGGGAAAAATATCACTGCAACCTCTGGAAATGCTCTTACCTTTAGCAAACGTATGAAATCAACATGACAAATTAGGTATACAATGTACACGTTTGTCGACGGTCTACTGGATGGTCTGAACAAATTCAAACTTTCCCAAATCCTATTACATAACTAATGACATGGTTGCAACAGGCCACCTTAGTATACTGTATAATGACCATTTCATACGGTATAATGACCCGATGAAATTTTGGACAATATCAAAGCGGTTGGGTTTTTCCAGTTGTATGAAACTTCCGCAACTTTAATCTCGTTTATAAATTTGATTATTTGGAAGTACGGTTTGGTGAAGAAGTGCACTGTTTTGAACATTATTAATGTTGTTTCTCGTACAGAATTCGTCGTTGTTGCCGCCAGTTATCCACTTTGTAAAGTTCAGCAGAGATTCAACTGTGCAAAGTTAGCATTGGTAGAAACACGTTTACAACTTCAGGTAAGAGTTTACTTTCCCTTGGTCTAATGATTTTGATTTCGAGACCTCAGATTTATAACTTGAGATCTCGAATTCAACTCCGTGTGACAAGGGTGTTTCTTTTTCATTCAATATTATCCCGCAAGTTCGACAAACAATCGAGCACAAATTTTCAGAGGTTTGTTGTTTTATGTATATGTTGAGATACACCAAGTGAGAAGACTGGTCTTTGACAATACCAATAGTGTCCAGTGTCTTTAAATATGGCATACAAAGGTCAACAAACCTTGTCATGTGAATGGGAAAACGTCCATTGTTTTTAACCGAGGGCTTAGTAATTTTACTCTTTCAGAGGTCTGCATCGAGATAGTTTTAACACGAAGGTACAACGTGGTCAAGTGGCTGATTAACATTTTTGGTCCAAGCAAGTCCAGTATTCAACATATGCATACAACAACAAACCATATGCATAACATAACAAACCTGTGGACATTTGAGCTCAATTGGTCGTTGAAGTTGCGAGATAACAATGAAAAAAAAAAAAAAAAAAAACCTTTGTCACACGAAGTTGTGTGCTTTCAGATGCTTGATTTCGAGACCTCAAATTCTAAATCTGAGGTCTCGAAATCAAATTCGTGTAAAAATACTTCTTTCTCGAAAACTACTCCACTTCAGAGAGACCCGTTTCTCACAATGGGTTATACTACCAACCTCTCCCCATTGCTCGTAACCAAGTAAGGTTTTATTCAAATAATTATTTTGAGTAATTACCAATATAGTATCCACTGCCTTTACATTAATTTTGGAGCTGTACTATTACGGATATACTTTTGAATGTTTTTACTCAATCGATTATTAATGTAAATTGAGCATTTTTTTTTTTTTTTTTTTTTTTTACCTCGACCTAATATTTGCCATCATTGTGTTGTTGGCAGATTATGTTGTGTGTTTACCGTTCTACAATTATTAATCTTTATTTTACTTGTGTAAATTAAAGCTTTTGTAAATATTGCTTAAAAATGCGGCTCACGAAAAAGTTAGCATGATACAAGTCTTATAATAAGCAAGTGACATAGTGTTCGGCTTGCCACAGTATAGTCCGGTAAGCGTTTTTCGTTTGGCTTTGCTACTTTAAATAAGGGAATAATAGGATAGCGATGAGTTTTTAAACTGCCGTTTGAAACCGGCAGGGTCGTGGCAGTTCGATAAAGGCACGAGCCGAAGGTGATGGCCCTTGTTGCACTGCCACAACCCTGCAATGTTTTAAACGCCAGTTAAATAACGAGTCATTACTCTTGTATGCACATCAGGATATGCCTACCTGTTAAGATCATTGTGATAGAGTAAACCGTTGGATTTGATGTAATATTGTATAAATATAAATGTATACAATTAAACTAACCTGTTGAAATTGCATGGCAAAAGGTGTTCACATTTTTGAGATATCGCCGCAAATCCGGCGTATGTCCAAGCAGGAAAATAATCCCTAAAAAGAATCCACAATCTGAGAAATGCAACTGAAAATTTACACTTCTCAGAGTCAACCAATGGGCGATGAATGTGATAAACTATTACATGACCAGATTACTTCGAAGTAAGATGAATCTCAAAATGTTTTTTACATTTGAAAGCTACAGTAAGCTTCCAGCAAACATAATGATAACCAAACGTAAACGTTCCCTTCAAAGTATGTTATTTAAAAAGAAAGTCAATGTAAATCACTATTCAGTCACCAAATAGTGACTGGATACAACGGATTATTGTTTTTGAGGCAGCTTTTTTGTAAAGATCCTCATTTGTTGTTGATAGCTTATTGAGACTGAAGCGTTAGAATTAGTTAGAATCATTTTTTTTTTTTTATCCCGAGGTCGAATACTGTTGTATGTATATTGACACAATTAATGTTCAATAATAAAATTGGAAAGTTCTTGGCCCAAGTCCAAGTCACGTACGTTGTTGTGTAATGATTTTTCCAACATCATTGGTCAGTTTGAACGGTACTGAGACATGATTGGTCAGTTTGAACGGCACTGAGACATCATTGGTCAGTTTGAACGGTACTGATACAATATTTTTGCGATGTACATATGGAATATTGTTTATCCAAGTGATGTTTGCCATATTACGGTAACTTTTGTAGGCTTCTTGGTTTCAGCCTTATTATAAGCGACCAAATACGTAACCGTGAACGTCAGAAAGTTGCGTTTTAAAAATGTCACATGTTTAGCATACGTGAGTTTACCATTTTTGTAACGTCAGGTAAGAACGTGCAGACATCATACGTGACCATGCAATAAGCCCAAAGTGGTGACGTCGCCAAGAAACAACACAAGTTTTATTAGTATTTGTTTACGTGCGCATGCTCAGAAGGGCGTAAGAAATGGGAATATAACTAGAAGTCTGCTTCCAACAAGCTTTCAAAAGTTGCTCATTTAGATGGTCACAGAATCGTGTTTATAAAACAAAAATAATAATAACAATATTTGTAATCATTAATTTATGTTAAAGACACTGGACACTATTGGTGGTTGTCAAAGACCAGTCTTCTCACTTGGTGTATCTCAACATATGCAGAAAATAACAAACCTGTGAAAATTTGAGCTCAATCGGTCGTCGTAGTTGCAAGATATTAATGAATGAAAAAACACCCTTGTCACACGAAGTTGTGTGCTTTCAGATGGTTGATTTCGAGATCTCAAACGTGTTTGGATGTGCTGCCATCATAGTCTGCCAAAATAAATATTTAACGAGACGCATAACGATAATTAGTCCCCAAAACGGACTTTACACCACACTATAAATAACACGCATACACAACTAGTTAAGTGCTTGTATTGTTCTCAGTCAAGTGGTATGGTTGACATCGTCTGGCTTCTGGGAACACAAACAACATCAGTAGTGTTGTTGCCACAAATGAACAATTTACATTTTAGGAAATGTGATGATCATGCATAGAGTTCATGGTGATGTTATGAGTTTTGTTTTTACTGTACAGGAATGTACGGTGCCCAATATCTACCACGGGTACACAATTAATAGTTGAGAGCTGCCATGTGTAGTATTGCTTGATATAGCTTTGTTGTGGGGAGGGGGGGACCTGTGCAGAAAGAGAAAGGGGCTAAATTCCCAAGCGTCTATGCAATTTGGAAGTTTAACTCGCCGTGCCCTAATCGTTTTTGTTTTTCCCACAAGTTTGACATTATTCATCAACGGATTGGTCAAGAGTTTCATTTTATAATTTATAGGAGAGTAATTGGTAACAAGTATTTGTTAAAATGACATTGCCCTATTTTTGATGTATTTGTAAGCTGTCCCTAGCATGATCATATCCCCTTAATTTGTTTTATTGGTTAATGAAATCTGGATTCAAACGAAAATATTGTCAAATCCACTTGGAATTATTCAGTCTAGTAAGGTTTACCGTAACACCATGTAATTAAAATCCCTAATTCAGTTGCGGTGATTCTGAAAAGAGTCATTAAGTTTAACCTCCGGGTTTTTAACAGTATGCTCTGATCGTCGCCTGGATAATTAGCATACTGATCGAAACGTCGAGTTTCAAATCCTTCTAACTCTACATTCATAAGTTATCAAATTAAATTGAGCTGTTCGCAATAATTTAAAGTCATATTCCATAACAATTGCAATGGTTGCAACAGGCCACCTTAGATTGAGAAACGACCCTTGTATCAATTGAACTCTATTAATACGGATGGGTTTTTCCAGCCGTGTGAAACTAGTGCAGTTTTTTTTCCGATATATAAAACTGGTTATTTGGAATAACGGTTAGTAAAGAAGTGCATTGCTTGTGAAGACCAACTTCTAAAGTTTCTGTGTTGGTCAAGTGGAATTCAGCTCAGCAAAGAAATGCAGCTGTACGCAGTGAGCATTTAGTCACAAACAAGTCTACAACTTAAGGTAAGCCTATATAGACTATAGTATATAGTTTACTTGAATATATTTCAAATGTTGTGGACTTGTGACAAAAGCGTATCTTGGAACGTAAGCGTAGCTGCATATCTTTGAATGTTAGCGTATGGCTTGACTCGGGATTGAAAGCGAACCTTTTGATGTAATTATAGCGTGACTTGAAGGAACGAAAGCGTATCTTGGAATGTAAGCGTAGCTGCGTATATCTTGGAAAGTACCCATATATTTTTGGAACAACTCATGGGAAATTGCGACTGCTTTTGACTGCTTAGTTTAGTCGAGAATACCGCTATTCAACTCACTCGGTTATCATGCTGCTACGAATATGTATAATAAAAGTATAATCGCGATCGAATTGGTCAACCACTTTTGTCGCTCACGACTAATCACAACAACTTTTTACAAAACACCACCAGACATCATTGACACAATCCTTCAATCCTTTCAGTACGAGTTTTATTTTATTGCGCCTTCTGCAAACAGTATGTCGCCATGCATGTTGGACAATGTGAGTTCAAGTTTTGCGACTAGTCGAAGTCCCAGCTATTTGAGGCACGACCAATAGTCGGGTAATAAGTTCCACTTTCCCAGTGAAATTATAACCTCAAAACTGTCAAAATAACATTTCATTCACATAATTAAAAATTTATATTTTATTTGACAAAATTCTACCTTGAGGGAATTTTGTTTTATCATTATTTGTGTTTAAAGGCAGTGGACACTTTTGTTAATTACTCAAAATATTTATTAGCATAAAACTTTACTTGGTAACGAGTAATGGGGAGAGGTTGGTATAATATAAAACACTGTGGAAAACGGTTCCCTCTGAATTAACGTAGTTTTCAAGAAAGAAGAAATTGTCCACGAACTTGATTTCGAGACCTCAGATTTAGAATTTGAGGTCTCGAAATCATGCATCTGAACGCACACAACTTTGTGTGACAAGAGTGTTTTTTATTTCAGTATTATCTAGCAACTTCGACGAACGATTGAGCTCAAATTTTCACAGGTTTGATATTTTATGCATATGTTGAGATACAGCAAGTAAAAAGAAGACTATCAAAATGGTGTCCAGAGTCTTTAACGTTTTATACAAAATTCTTATTAACCTGTCCTTTTTACGATTGATGGGCTCCGTTATTTGTGATTTATATCTTTATAAAACATTGTTTATTATGCTACTCTCACAATACCACCGACAAAATAACAAACAACGGTACTATTACGTTTTGAAAACATCAAACTTTTACCTGAAAACTTGGAAAGTTGCAATCATAATAAAATAATAACGGATTCAACAAGTGTGGTGTACCGACTTTTGTAAGCAAAAAAGGGCTAAATCTGATGATTTTTTTAGAGCCTGTTCTTACCCATTCCTTGAAGACATTTGAAATCACATCTAAGTCTATTGTAGCCCAAACAGCCCAATTCAGCCGGTGCGTCCATAACATGATATTTTGTGATTTGAGGCAAAGCATGGTGAGGTATCAAATTGGTTTGCGGTAACACCAAAAAGAAGAAGAATTTACAGCAATACACTTTCTCAATGAACATAATTTTCCCAGCAAGGTGTTACCGCAAGCTATGTTATGTTCGATGATACATGTGACCAAACAGTATAAAATCTGACAGGTCAGTCGTTGCGGGTGTCACGGCCGAGTGGTTAAGAGCACCGAACTCAATCTTTGGTGCTTCTGTTTAGCAGAGTGTGGGTGCGAAGCCCGTGCGTGACACTTCACTATAACTACTTCTCTCCACCCAGGTGTAAATGGGTACCTGTGAGGGCAGAGATGGTTCTTGTGATTGATTTGGCCGAGTAGCGCATGTTGCACATGCTGCGTACTCCCCACCAGGGAGCTGAGATGGTTTAAAGGAACACACCGGCTTCGTTGGGCTGTTTAGGCTACAAAATACAGTGAAACATGATTCTAAAGGTCTTCCAGGAATGGTTGCTAAAAGAAACCATCAAATTTGGCCGTTTTAACGCATTTTGTTTTTAAACGAAGGTCACGTGGGTTATCGGAACCACTTTTTTGTCCGGATAACCCGGAGAGCTTTACTTACAGCCGTATAAACATAAACTAAAAATAAATTACTATATTTTGTTGTTACAACTATTCATGGATATTTGACAAAAGAGACTACTTATACAAGTTGCGGGTAAAAACTGTAAATAATAATTTATGAAAAAAGGAACGTAAGATTCTCATTCAGAGAGTCCGTGCAACGGAAGCGTGTTTTACAGCGCCTTGGCATGGTAGCAATCGGAAAGTAAGCCTTGGGGCATATCACGTACCGCACATGCCCTGTCTCGTGGGGGGCTGGAGGTGTAATCCCGGGCGCTATGAACTCCCAGCTTGCGGGTCTTGCCGTGAGCTTGGGAGGGGTTGGGAACAAGACATCAAAGTACATGTTTGTCATCGTGGGTTTGTCAGTCGGTACACCTCGTGTCGATTCCGTTATTTCCTATGATCGCAACGTTCCAATGTAATGCTCTTTTTTGTTTCTTGGCTTCTAATTTCTTTTTGTTATGAGTTTTCAGGTAATTAAACAAGATTGATGATGTCAAAACGTAGGAATACCGCATTTTGTTACATTGACAGTGTTTTTGTATGAGTAGCTTAAACAAATGTTTTATGAAGAAGAAAAAAAAAAAACGGAGCCCCCGATCGTAAAACGAACAGGTGAATAAGAATTTTGTATAAAAGGTTGAAACAAAAATAGTGATAAAAAAAATTGTCCTCAAAGCATAGATTTGTCAAAAAAAACATTAATTTTTAATTCTGTGAATGAAGTATTTTTGAGATCGTTGAGGTATTATTTGGTTACGTTCCAAGCTACGCAGCTACTCAGCTACGCTTACTTTCCTTCAAGTTACGCTATAATATCAACATGTACGTTTTCAAGCCCGAGTCAAGCTACGCTTACGTTCCATACGCAGCTACGTTTACGCTCCAATATACCCAGCTACGCTTACCTTCCAATATATGCTTAGGTTCCAAGCTACGCTTTCATTCCAATTTTTGCTCACGTTTCTTCAATTAACGCTATAATTACAAAAGGTACGCTTACAATCCTGAGTCAAGTTACGCTTACGTTCCATACGCAGGTACGTTTACGTTCTAAGCTACATAGCTACTCAGCTACGCTTACATTCCAAGTTTTGCTTACGTTCCTTCAAGTTACGCTCTAATAACAACAAAGTAAGCTTTCAATCCTGAGTCAAGTTAAGCTTACGTTCCATACGCAGCTACGTTTACGTTCCAAAATACCCAGCTACGCATACGTTCCAAGATATGCTAACGTTCCCTAAATATGGTTACGTTACAAAATATATGGTTACGTTCCAAGCTACGCAGCTACTTCCAAGCTTTACAATCCAAGATACGTTCAGGTTCCAGTTACGCTATAACCAAAATGTACGCTTTCAATCCTGAGTCAAGCTAGGCTTACGTTTCAAGATTTGCAGCTACGCTTACGTTTCAAAATACATTCCCACAAGGACGCTTTTGAATCCCTCAAGATTCCCTTCCCCGGAGATAAAAGAAGTATTTCACTGTGAATAACAGGGTCCATTGTTCAGTTTCATCTGTTTAGCAGAAAATACTGCTTACAAAATGTCTTTACTATTTAAAATTTAGTTGGGCACCAGCTACAAGTTTTCAAATTTAATTTAAATTTGGCTGGTAATTAGTTTCTGCATGCAGTACTATTTTGTGCTAAGCAAAATGTTTGTGCCACTATGCGGGCATTATGAAAATTGGGTCCTGGCACGTCGGGGGCACGTAACGCCTCGATCGCATTCCAAACTGCATCATGGCTATGCGGTAGTAGGCCTAGTTTATTGCTTTATTGACTTGTCACTGTCCCTTCATATTCTGGGTTAATTAGTTTGTGCGTTAAGCGATGTAACGGTGTATATGGTTGGGTCGTGCGGTGTGAATACACACATTAGGCACAGTGTATACAGGTGGGTTTACAGCGGTGTTTTTTTGGAGTGAACAATGCAACTGCATTGCTTCCCAATCACGTTGCAGCCGCGTCCGTCGCAATTCAGCTCTTGCTGCGAGTACGGATATTATTTGTTTACCTGATACGTAACGAGCTCATTGTCCTAATAGCCTGACTTTATGCCACTTCTAACAAAGCAAACAAACTGGGTCGTACTTGGATTGTCATTAGTCTAGCGATATGGTTCACACTGATACAGAACAACAAAAATGAGGGTAAACATACGACCATTAGGGAATAAAATGATCAGGTAGGCCTATACAATTTTGGCCAAGTGACAAGGGTATTGGAAGAACAGTGGAAGGGTGTTCCATATCTACCACGTGCATACATTCAAGTTTATTTATTTTTTTTTTTTTATGAGCTGTGTTGTTTTCCTTTGTTTGTTTATTTGTTCCTCTTTCTTTGGGAACAACACAGTTATTAAAATACAACAACTAAAGGTAACTTCCCCAGTAGTATGCCATAAAGCAAGCAAATACTAAAATAATGTTTTGCTGATGATTGCATCAATATTTACAAGACTGAGTTCCATAAACACGACGGACAGATTTCATTGAAACTAATGATTCGTCATACAGCGTGCACCACTTCAAAATTCAACACGTTCATAGGCCTATATATAGCGACTGCTTTGAAATACGAAAAACACAGGTCTATGTTCTGACATGTTCATTCATTTACACATTAGAGGTAGTGTTATTAGGTTATTATGAAATTACATTAGGAGTGTCGAGACATGGGGTGTGTAAACCGTAAATATGTCGACAATTGGGGATATATACGAGCTGGCAAGTTGTGTTCCGATTAACTGGCCAATGCATTTTGTTTAGAAGTTAGGCATTTAGTTTTTGAAGATGTTTAACGTACTTTTTTTTGTGATGACATTTGCCCTTTAAACAAAAAATGAAAACTCTCCACAATAAACTGTCAATCTAGTAGAAGAACAGAACTAATTTTAGTTAATGACTCGTTCAGTTTGTTTCTTTCAAAAACAGGTGAAAGCCTTTGAGTTTATCATGATCAGACAAGTGCGATTCAACATCCAATGACCATTTGAGCAGTATGACTCGTGGACTCGACTGTTAAATAGTTGTATACATTGTATGCCTGTGTACAACAATTACTTCGTGTTCACGGTGTAAAAAAATGTAAAAACAGTTAAACAAAACAATGCAACCTCTGGAAATGTTGTGAACTCTAGCAAACCTATGAAATCAACATGGCAAAATTAGGTAAACAATGTACACGTTTTCCGACGGTCTACTGGATGGAGTTATCAATGACATTCGTGTTAATTTGAATGGGTGGGCATCGTACTGTAGGGTCTGAACAAATTCAAACGTCACTAATGACTTGGTTGCAACAAGCCACCATAGTATACGATATAATGACCACTTGATACGGTATATTGACCCGATGAAATATTGGACAATATTAACACGGTTGGGTTTTCCAGTTGTATGACACTTCCACAACTTTATTCTCGTTTATAAAGTTGATTATTTGGAAGTACGGTTTGGTAAAGAAGTGTACTGTTTTGAACATTATCAATGTTGTTTCTCGTACAGTATTCGTCGTTATTGCCGTCAGTTATCCACTTTTGTAAAGTTCAGCAGAGATTCAACTGTGCAAAAATAACATTGGTAGACACACTTTAACAACAGGTAAGAGTTTACTTTCCCTTGGTCTAATGGTATGTTCAATAACGCACATGACCAATAAAGTATTTTAACTGACAGATCAGACATTTTTAAAGTTGATCATGCCACAGTTTGAACCATTTTAATTGTTGCAATGAACTGCACACGCTCTGTTGACAAAACGCATTATGACTAGTTATACGCAGGCTATTTGCTGTTGTATGCGCCGGAGTACCTTGTTAGGTAGATACGTGCGCTAAAGACTATTAAAGAGATATATTATTATTTCATTGTGGGCTATTGAAACATAACTCTTTAATGTTGTTGACGATTACATGGTTACAGGAAACCAAAGGTCACAGGTTACAGATCCTTATGCACTGCAAAAACTCGGGTGTTAACATTTACGTCTGGGTTGTTGTCACTTATACACACCAAAGAGAGAGTCAAGACTAACATCACATGGTGATAAACTAACACAAAATGTTGTTGTTTGGGTAGAATTTAATGTTATTTTATTACCCTATGGTGTACATTTTAGTTCCCTCTTCGATGTCTATAATACGACAACACCTACGGTGTTAACCTGTTTGACATCCCAATTCTTGCAGTGTATAACAGTTACCGGGTCGGTATGCGCCAAAGCCGACATGGCCAGTGGGACGATTCTTTGAGTCACTATCCCGAAATCAAACTCAGGCATAAAGTTTCATAAAAGCTTGTCAGTTTGACCGGGAAAACAAGCCACACTGATTTGGGTCTGTTTAGAGTGTGGACGTTAAACCGTGAAGTTGCATGTTGGTTTAGTTGGTATTGTAACGTTATAGGGTGTGTATACGTTTAGTAAAGCCTGTGAAAATAAGTTACTGTGCAGTTTTATTTGGTAACAAGTACAGCAGCTTAGGATAGTGAAATGCATTATAGAGAATTTTCTTTCAGTCGAAGTACCATGGTTGTGGAAACAACAAACGTGTTTTTTTCTTTTGATTATCAGTATCGTTTCAGACAGTAAGGTTTCTTAGATTGTGTAGCCCAACTGAAGAGTGCTCTTTATGCGTGGACAACCGCTACAGTAGTTAAAACAATCTCACATAAGTTTCCACCATTGAGCTATATATATATATTTATATAACACCCGAGCAGATCCTTGCCATTTGATTGGAGGATTGTCCGTCACTCACCGTGCTTTTTCGTTCCATCCGAAAAGTACCATAGACCTTATTGCAGATAGCGACTTTGAACAACTGCGCATGTGCGCGCAAAGGACTGTGGGAAAAAATTGGCACCTCGCTCAAAAAAGTAAACAACGTTCAACGTTCGTACACGATCGATCGGTTTGCAAAATGGATGTGGCAGGAGTGAACGAGAAAGAGCTGATTGATAGAATAAATAGTTCTGGCATAGACGAACTAAGGTAATCTTTAGCTAAAGTGAATGTGCCAAGACACAGTAGTTAAAGACAAACTCCAAAGGCGAAATTTTTTCGCGATAAAATTACTGTTTTTAGGTTTGCCCGTCTACGTCTGTAGGGCGTCGGAAGACTGACATTGACAAGGTCAATGGCGAAAAGTTGCAACACGGATCAGTGACCCTCCCGCAACCATCAGTCACCCTCGAAGGATCGGAAATAACAACCAAAACTTCCCACCAGTGACTCCGATTTGTGCTGATAAATACTTCGACAAAAGCATGGACGACCTCCATGACTAAAGTAAGACATTTTGTTCTGTTACAAAACAGAGAAACATTGCCAATATCATGATGATCGAGGACTGTCATGACTGTTTTACAAAAAATAAAAACATTTCTTATTCCTGGTCTAGATAGAGTCTAGATATAGCTCTGTGGATAAAGCCCATCAATGGTTACATTGTCTTGATTCGATTGTATATGTAATTGTATGCCACTAATCAGCAATGACGTGGACGTAAATAGAACAGCTTGGTAGTTGTACATTTTTAAAACTTTATGTGGCAGATGATACTTTTTCCTTATTTCTCACACCATCAACTTTTTAGGTCTACCACTGATATGGTTCAAAATTAAAGTGACCAAAAGTGACTAAGTAATTGTGGTTTATGTTGATATTTATTAATATAAATCTATTTCTACCTCCATGGTTATACCGTAGATCATGACATGACAAGTACGACAAGGTTCTGGTGTAGGTCCTAGCATACTTCTAGTTTCTAGAACTTAGAAGTAGTCCTAGCATAAACATTTTTTTATCAAGGGTTCAGTTTATACAAGTTTGATGTACACGTATTGTACGAACATGATTCTGTGCATAATATAATTACATACTTTGTGCTTTGTTTTGTGCATGTATTACAAAAATGATACTTTTAGTACACTGTACCATAAAGCATCAAGTTGTAAGCTTTATTGTTAGACCCTACTGGTACTGTAATAATGGTATGTTTGTTATGTCTATAATTTTATCATATGATATGAGACTATGAGTTTTTGTAGGTTTGTAATTTGAAAATTATTAAGCTGTTTCATGACTTCACAAAGCCATTATTAAAACAATTGATATTTATTAAGCTGCAGCCACCTTTGGCAAACACGTCATGCATGTCAGAGTCCTTGTTCACAAAAAGACTCTAGAAGAGGGGTCAGACTATCTGCTACACCCACAGGTTGGAATGGAATCTAAAGATGACTGTGCCATGATAAAACTGCAGCTATGTATAAAACCTATGAAAAACTCTAGTTTGTGAATGCTACATCATGCATGTTGTGAATTTAAGTCCTGGGGTTGGTGTGAAAACAATTGTTCACAATCTAACCAGCATCTGTAATTATTTGACCCATTTTATGGTGAGAGTTTAAAGGTTTCATTGATAACTGTGGGTACACATAATTTAACTCTTGCTGAAAATAAATCCAAATCTGTCACACTTTTTGTTCCATATATTTGTTTACAAACAATTTTTTATTTACAATTTCCATCCTTTAATTGTTTTTCTTCAAATATTTAAATTGGTAATATTAACTTTATAACACACTTGGTATTTTCATGGCCCCTTAAAAACACTTACATTGCAGTTTACTTTACTCAATTATTATCTACCCTTGTTTGCCTCAGGAATTGTTCATGTTGACTGTACTGAGGCGGTTAACTACAACCCTCTAGATCTTTGCAATTGCAACCCTTGGTATTATTTAAATCTTTGCATTAAGAAGTATTATTGTATGATTTAAGTAACCAGAATAAATGAAGCTTTAAACTCTTCAAGACAGTGGAAATGGACGTTTGGACAGTGTTATTGTTTGTATTGTATTGTATTATTCTACTTTCTCTGAGAATTGTAGCCTACAACCGCAGGACGCCACGCACAGGCATATTAAGAAGCACTTGCGATACCTAGGTGTTTTCAAAGCCCAACAGCCGACAGAACGCTTGCGTCACAGTTCACTCTGCAATTAACATTTATGTTTTCATCGCCAATTTACGTGTCATCAGTCAAAAATGGCCTCAAGAGCATGAAGACACACATACACACACACAGCCTTTAGTCAATTCAGAAGATGGTCAATGAGCTCTTTTGCAGCAAAAGAAGTAGGATGTGGTTGGTCGAGTCCACAAAACAACAGTACAGATCACATCTTTGGAGTGAACACAGAACTGGGAGAATAACTGCTTCCAATATGAGTGCTGTCACGAAGCATGTTGATGCACAAGTAATTATCTGAAAGATAAAGCAGACAAAAACTAAGGGAATAAATGAGTGGTTACAAGTTCTTAAAAAGGCGTTTCAAACAGGCAGGGTCGTGGTCGTTCAGCCCTTGTTCCTCTTTTACCTATCTTACTTGATGACCTGACATGTGTTGCATTTTAATGACTGAGACAATTTTCGGATGCACTGTGTGCGTAGTTAGTCTTGGTGCAAGACGTTTCTTGTTTTGCTTTCATACCCAGCGCGGCCAACTCACAAACATCGCCCGTATCGGTGAAACATCTAGCACCAAGACCAGCACATATTATGCATAAACATATCCGAAAACAACCGGTTATAAACAGCTCCAGCTGGTCTTTATCACTCGTTAACTTTAAACACCCTGACCCCACGTGAAGCGCTTTCCACCACAACAGGAATGCAGATAGCGAAACTGATTGAGGCATTTATGAATGATCTTTTGCCTTGTAAATCATAACCAAACACTCTGCCCTGAAAGTCAGTCATGACTAATATGACTATGAGCTAATTAATGAGCAGTATCATTATCAGAATATTGATATTATATTCTGAATATAATATCAATATCTGTTATCTCTAAAAAATGTTGAGGAATATATAATTGAATAGGCCTATGTTTCTTTTTTAGTTTCTACCACCAATCACACATAAATCTAGCCTATACAATACTCAAATTGTAGCCTACAGCTTGTTGGGTTTGACATGCTTGATGATTTAATCATGACCCGGTCATGATTAAATCATCAACAAGCTTTATTGATATTTTATTAAACTACATGTATTTTGTGTTCATTCAAAGTCAAAAGAACATGCATGGACCTACCTACGTATGTACGTACATGTACACTCCCTCGTTCTTCCGTTGAGTCGCAAAGCACACACACTGGTCCGATGGCATTATTGTCGTAGTTTTTTATATTAATAATACACATCTGACATGGCTAAATAAAGCATGGAGGTACACCCATTCGTGGGTGAAACTGTCTTCCGCCACAGAAGCATGACCGTCCACCACAAACAATGTCAATGTTTACAAACTTATTGTTTACAAAAACACTTTGTAGAACACGTTACGTGACGACCGTATAACTGGAGGTGCAAAATATTTCCCACAATCCTTTGCGGGACGTCGGATTTTTTGCTATCTGCAATAAGGTCTATTGCACGCTACTTTTCGGATGGAACGAAAAAGCTGAGTAAACACATATCACTGCGTGCGCGTGTCTTTGGTAACGCAGCAGTGTTACTGCAATGTAGTAAAATTACTTAACATTCGGCTTCTACAATTAAAAATTGTAGGCCTACGTTTTGTTTGTTTTGAAAGTTGTATCTGTTAATCAAAATGACAAAGATCTACTTGGATATTATATAAAACGAATATGGAATGTTTTTCACTCGTGCAATGGTGCGAAATGTTCGACATGGTGGTTCAAATGGTGCGACATATTCGCACCATTGCACTCATAAACATTCATTTTGTGTATATTATATTGACTAGAGCGCTTACATGCTGTGCGTTTTGAAGCCACCCTGGGCGCAGACCATAGAAATATAATTAACATCGGCCGCGCGTATATACGCGCCATTGCCTGTGTAGAAAAAGTTTTTGTTCGCCATGGACGCGGTAAAAATTTCCCGTTCGAAAGGCGACGCGCAAAAATGAACACGGGAGATAGGTCTTTGACGCGCTAAAATGTCACGTGCTGAGGCAAAAAGTCACGTGCTGACGGCAACGCACAGAAAATGTACACGGGAGATAGGCAATGGTGGCCCCCATGCAAGAACCCGCGTATGTACGCGCGGCCGATCTAGTTAATCTGTTCTATATCTATGGCGCAGACATGTTTGAGATGGTGCGTGACTATGGAACGATTTTATTTTTTAGAGAACACACATTGCCGCGATTTGTTTACATGGCGGTGCGTGCACTTTACGTGCGCCATGCCCATTCGCGTACGACGTCCCTGCGCTGCCTAATTATTGATTGTGCTAAATGACATACTACAAAATATATGTTCAATTACAAACCAACGATTGGCACACTTAAACAAGCCCTACCAATGCTTTACAATTATGTTTTTAAAGGCAACGGACACTATTGGTAATTGCTCAAAATAATTATTAGCATAAAACCTTACTTGGTAACGAGTAATGAGGAGAGGTTGGTAGTATAAAACCAGTGTATTTATTATGGCATACAAAGGACAACAATCATTGTCATGTGAGTGGGAAAAGTCCATTGTTTTTTACCGAGTGCTGAGTAATTAAACTCGTTCATAGCTCTGCATTGCGATAGTTTTGACACGAAGGTACAACATGGTCACGTGGCTGATTAACATTTGTGATCCAAGCAAGTTGGTCCAATTTGAAGCACACTGTGCGCTCACCCTGGAGTTTGTTTGACAGATAGTCGTTCCTAATCGCAAGTTATCGTGACTCTCAACAAACGGCTCTTTATGCGGTAAGTCTGCTGCCACCCAATGTCTAAAATCACTGATTGTATGAACTGTTGAAAATTACATTCGTTTTACTTTAAGTCTCACCAAGATGGCCGAAGCTGCACTTCACACTGAGACCACTTGCAAGATCAGACATGTACACATCGAATGCCCAATCTGCTTGACTCGGTTCATCGATCCGAAAATCCTAGACTGCCAGCACAGCTTCTGCTTAATATGTCTTCAGGAACTTGTAAACGAACAAGATCCAAAGACGGATTGTATCACTTGCCCGGTGTGTAGAGAGGAAACGTCTATCCCAGATAAGGGACCATCGGCTCTTCTCAACTGCTTTCTCTTGAGCTCGCTTATTGATGACGTCATCAATCTGGATCGTCCCGGGGAGGACATTAGGCCTAACTCTCTTGTCTCGATTTGCGTAGGATGCGACGAAGGTCTTGATGCCGTCTCACGGTGTGTTGACTGTGATGAGAACTTTTGCAAGACTTGTTTGGACCACGCCAAAATAAAATTGAACCGGCATCATCGAGTCGTTAATGCAGCCGGGTCATTAAATGAGGGATCAAGAGACCAGAAAAAAACTTGCTCTCCAAAATGCCGGAAACACACTGACCAGGAACTGTGTTTTTATTGCAACACGTGTGACTTACTTGTTTGTCTCAAATGTGTGGCATTTGAACACAGAGCGCAAAACTCCATTCGATCTTCTCTTCCAGTTGTTGAAGAGGCTTTGATGAAGTCGCATGAATGTCGCAAGCAATTCCAAAAAGTGGACGACTCCTTTGAACACTCACGGCAAAGATTACAGCTCATGGTCGACCGGGCTCTTCGAGATGTTGTGGCTAAGGAGGAAGAGAAAGTCGACAAAATCAGAAGGGCATCTCGCCTCCTTCAAGACAGAATAACTCAAATCGGGCAAGAAAGAGGTGAGGAATTTGAAAGCAAACAGAGCAGCAATTGCGATAAGATGAGCCGCGCAGAGCAGATCGTAGCTTCAGTCAACGACTTGATGCAACATGCTGATAAATTTGAGCTGCTGGACCTCAAGCCGAAGGTTATGCACAACTTGACATTCCACAATGAGCTGCAATTTCATACAATACAGCATAGCAAGTCATTCATCGGGTTCAAAGGTCATGATTTCGTTACTGATGCGGATATCGGTGAAATACTAGAGGAAGAGAGGTGGGAGGTGAAGAAAAAGTTTGATAAAGAAGGGGAAGGTGACGGGGAGTTCAAGTTTGCATGGGACGTTGCTTGTTTAAGCAACGATGACATCGTCGTTACTGATTTAAAACGGCGGATATTATCCAAATTTACATCGAATGGTAGTTACAAATCTCAAGGTGTGCAAAGTAGCACAGAAGCGGGACAACTACAAAACCCTGCTGGTGTTGCGGTGACCTCTGATGACCTGCTTCTGGTTACTGACAGACAGAGTGTAAAGGTTTATGATAGAGAACGGCGATATATGCGTCAGTTCAGACCCTCACGGAATGAAGTCGGGGGGCATTCAGAGAGTACACTCATTGGTATTGCTGTTGACAAGAAAGATCATATTGCAGTGTATGACTGTAAGCGAAAGGTTATATATCTTCATAACAAGGATGAATCCATCATTTCCACAATACATCATGATGATATTGGCGATACCGACAGTCAAAGCTTTCTATCTATTAACAGCAACGAGCGACTGATCTTTACAAACCTCGATGAGATGAAACTAGTTTGTCTGGATTTCATGGGAAACGAGGTTTTCAATATCAGCACCTCCATTGACGGCAAACCTGTAAATCCTGGTGGTGTGTGTTGTGATGATGCTGGCGATATATATGTAGCTATTCCTGGCGATACGGAGGTAACCGGTGAGATACATTATTACGATGCATCAGGTGAGCACATCGGCTGTGTAGCTCGTGGCTTGCTCGATCCTCTAGGCATGACGTTTACTCCGACCGGTGACCTCATCGTGGCTGATACAAACTCGGTTAAGATCTTGCATCGCGTGTGAGTGTCGATGACGTCATTGTCGTAAAAACAATATTGTTGGTTATAAGGTAATTTGCAACCTATAAAGTTGAACACTTATAGCTAATCTTCATGAATCTCAACAATGTGTATTATCTGCCATTTGGACAAAACGTTTCGATCACAACGTACCACCAATCGTTTAGTACAGATATAGTGTGCTATTTTCGCAGATACATGCTTCCTTTGCTTTGGCGGTTAAATTAATTGGGTTATTTTTGTTTCTTCCCTTTACTTCTTAAATACGTTTCAGTAACATCATTTAACCTACAAAGTACCAGCTTAAATGTGTAATATCCGTACCAAAGTGTAGTCTTTTGTGAACTCTCAGCCTTTTAACTCAACTCTATTTTCACGAGCCTTTTAAATACACTAGACACTATTGGTAATATTGTCAAACACCAGTCTTCTCACTTAGTGCATTTAAAGATATGCATAAAATAACGAGCCTGTGGAAAATTTAGCTCAATTGGTCGTTGAAGTTGCGAGATAATAATGAAATTAAAAACAATGATGCTGCTTTTTAACTCACCAAAATTGCACGGCGAGATCGATCACAACTGCAAACGAAGTTGTGATCTAAATGTATCCGAAAACCACAGGTTATAAACAGATCCACCTGGTAATTATCCACCGTTTAAATACACCTACATGACACGCTCTCCACTAATCGGGATATCGAAATTGTCTGAGGTATTTATGAATGGTTAATAATAACCGCACACAATTACCTTGCTATATCAGTTGCTGCTTTTTAACTCACCATTACCCATTTAGCATTAATGCTACTCTCACACTCGGGAAAATATGCTAGCGAATGGGCTTACGAATGGAATTATTGGACATTCGCTCAAACTTTGCAACATTCGCCGTGTTTCATAAGCGTGGGTAACACTTTCGGAACGTTTTCTAGTCATTCTCCACCTCTTTTCGAAGAACACTCAATCGAAATGTGGCGAATATTCTTGCGATTACGAATAAATTCTTGCAAATAAAAATGTTTACCTTCGCGGTGAATTCGCCAAACCATTGCGATTGGATGGTGAATATTTTCATCTTGGTCACCCCTCGGTCGTCCCTCGACCTCTCCTTAACATTATATGAAGAATGCTTTCCAACGCATGACAATGCTAGCCAATGCCTTACTAACGTTGCGCACGTCGCGACAGAGCTTACCAATAATTTCAAACAAATGAAGCGATTGCTAGCGAATTTAAAAAATACTTGCGAATGCTTACGAAAGGCCTACTAACGTTAATAATGCACTTAGGAATGTTACGAATGTCTTACCATCGTTGGCAACGTCTTGCCATTTTCTTACAAATGGATTACGCGGCCGCGATTGCTATAAATACCAGGGCGAATTTTGCTCTGGCCACTTGTTCGTTTGACAACCAGCAACACCACATCTGTAAGAAAGGGGACCCGCGAAGGTTACAAACGCCTTACAGGTGCCTCTACGAAGGTTGTCAACGCTTACGCATGCTTTACATACGTAAACAATGACTTACCAATGCTAACGAATGTCGAGGCGAATGACCGTATTCGCAACATTCGCTGAAGTTAACAAACCGGTTTGTAAATTGACCGATCTTCGTAAGGAGATGGGGCGTGCTCCGAGTTTGTAACGAACGCTTACGAAGACACGGCAAATGTTGCGAGGAATTGGCGATTGTTAAATACTTTCAGCATCGGGAAGCGCTTTTAAATATCAGCGAATGTTGCGAAGACAGTCATTCGCCGTAGATGTTCGTAAACATTGGTAACGTTGGTAAAGCATGCGTAAGAGTTGGCAACTTTCGTTCGCTATTGTAAGGCCTTGGCAATCATTGGCTAGCATTGGTCAAAATTCGTAACATATTGGTACGGATAGGTCGAAGGATGACCGAGGGCGACCGACAAAACATTCGCTATTCAGTCGCAAATTTGGGGCGAATTCATTGCGAATTTAAAATAGTCATAATTCGCAAGAATATTCGCCACAGTGTGAGAGTAGCATTAGGCTTAACATAAAGGTACCCTTTTTATCCGATCGTTATTCATTAAATTAAAAGTTTCACGGGCAGGGTCGTTACCGTGTGATAAAGGCGCCTTTATCACACGGTAACGACCCTGCAATATTTTAAAAGGCCGGTAAAGAACGAGTCGCTGTTTTTTATTCCCATTCATAAATGCACCAAAGGCGTAATAAAGTAAAAAACTATGTACAACTTATCAGTTTCCGACGTGCTTGAGCTCTGAATGTACAAGTACGACGACCGGTTGTTGCATTATGACTGAGATGCCTACTTCCGGCAGTTTCCGGTTCTGTTCGTGCGGTATAGTCTTGGTGCAAAACGTTCTCTTTTTCCTTTCACACACAGCGCGGCCAACTCACCGACAGCGCCCGCATCGCCCGTAACAAGAAACACACCCACGTGGCGCGCTCTCCACCAATAGGAATAGCGAAACTGTCTGAGGTATTTATAAACGTTTATTAATTTAAGTAACTGGTGGTATTATTCTTTAAAAGTTTAAAACAAGTTTGCGTACAGTTTTAACTTCAGAGATGTAATTTAAAACATTGAAAACTCTAGGATGCCATCTTCAGACGTATTTAAAAGACATAAACCACACATTTTCAGCTTCAATTTGTAAATACACGCAAACATTTGTAAACCAATGTGACCATTAACAAAACAATCTTGTAAACTGCTCATTTGAGTAAATCTGGGAGGTTTTGATTGTAAATACTATGTTTAACCAGAGAGTTTAAATTACGGTAAACTATTGAGTGACGCTGGCCGAATTCTTTATGTAACAGTGAGAAGAGATAAATATTTTGAATGTTGTTGTGCTCAGCAGCTCAGCTACGGTTTGATAACAAAATATGCAGTAAGCCTAAAGTGGTGACGTCGCCAAGAAACAACACAAGTTATATTATTATTTGTTACGTGCGCATGCTCAGAAGGGCGTAAGAAATGGGAATATAACTAGAAGTCTGCTTCCAACAAGCTTTCAAAAGTTGCTCATTAAGATGATCACAGAATCGTGTTGATAGCAAAAATTAATAATAACAATAATTGTAATCATTAATTTATGTTAAAGACACTGGACACTATTGGTGGTTGTCAAAGACCAGTCTTCTCACTTGGTGTATCTCAACATGTGCAGACTAGACATTAAGTGTTTGTGAACAAACACGAAGCTGTTCCGTGATGTTTTGCTTGGATTATTTGCTTCATTGCCCAAGGAACCTATAACTGAAAAAAAAAGTTTAAAAAAAGTATTGTAGCTCTTGATATTAGGTTACACTTCCCGGTTGACCCGCAAGTAAAGGTCAAAATGGGCCCACAGCTACCAAAGAATAATCTGCAATGCCAAGGAGTCTATAACTGAAAAAGTAAAATACAAATCGGTTGTGCAGATCTTGATATATTGTCCCACTTCCGGTTGACGCGGAAGTAGAGGTCAACTTGAGGTTACAGCTTTTTTTCAAATTAATCTCTGAACCCCAAGGAGTCTTTAACAACAAACAGTTGAAAAGTCGACCGTGAAGTTCTTGAGATATGATGCTGCAAAGATTTCCTAATTAATATGCAAATGAGGGCCACGTGGTTAATTAATACAACATTTTAATAATTATGATAGGAATTAGGCTAATCAATTTATAAAGCTTCCATTTGATATTATTTTACGTGTTAAAAAACACATAATTGATTTGTAGGATAATCCTTTATTTTCCTACTCATGTCGATAGGGGGCGCTCTTATGAGACATTTCAAATGCACGATTTCTGCACCGTAATGTCTGTAACTGACTGTGTATTTGTATGTGTGTACGTCGCAGAGACCAAAACTGTCACAAAATGTCAAGCTATAATTTCCCCTATAGAACACGGCCCAGTTTTATGGCTCTGTCTGCTTCAACCAAACTCTGCCCATTTATTATACAACCACCATTCTCCGCTTACTGTGCAGGCGCTGTAATATCTGTGCAATTAGTTCAAAACAAAGATTACATATGATAAGTTTCCCCGCGCACAAGCAAAAATATCTCTGCTAAGCTGTGAAATATGCTTTATGTAAGCGATAATATCCGCGCTTCTGATGTGTCAATTCTTTGCTTACGCGGTGAAGCAGAGTCAAATTGGACCAGTTTCACAAGATGTCCTCTCATGTACTAACAATCTTTTTTGACTTTACATGTTTGAAGTGTAGGCCTTACCAAACCTACTTACAGGGCAAAATCACATGGTTCTCATGACCACCAAAGTCTGCGCTTACGATCACCATTTTCCGCTTACTGTGATGTGCAAGCTTGGAAAATAATGTGCGAGCTTGGAAGCACCCAAACAAAAGAAATCCCTGCTATAAGCGGTCTATTTCGCTTGACGTAAGCGCAAAATTCAATGCTTCTGCAGAGCACTGAATCTTTTTCATTAAGCAAGTTCCCATCATGACTCGACTAGTCGCACCTCAAACCTAACTACGACACTCGTCGTAAATAATTCCAAATTCCGGGCAGTCTATTTTCGTCGTCCACGCTCGTCGGCTGAAATGAACCCGGTCCACGACGCACCATGCTCAGGCTTGTCAAATTTTGGGAACAAGTTTAGACTTGTGCTAGTCGGTTACCGTAAGAAATCTATGTATATTGAACAAAAAAAACGCAATAACACCGGTCGAAAATGGTATAAGGACTTGGTCAAGTTAACAGTTTTAAAATTTTGACTATTCAAATCAAGTTTTACGCCGTACCCATGATCTTTGAAAAAACTTCCCCGGAAATACAGGTTTTTTAAAATAATTACACTGTTTCTATAAGTTCTGATGCTTTTAAAATGACCACCAATAAAATATATCTTAATCTAAAGCAATTTTGGGAAGTGTACAACATGTAATTTAATTTTAATCGAATAAATTATGTTTTGGAAAGCTGGGTTTGTTTACACTTCAAGAGCCATTGTGTTTGTGCACAGCCACAAAACGTGCATTACATGACGTCATGGTGACGTCGTCCAGAATTTATGTCGGAAATCACATTAACAGGACCTGACTAGTGTATAGCTGAAAAAAGTTTCAGGATCGGCGGTCTACTTTTTGAGATATGGTGTTAACAAGGTTTGCTAATTAAATATTCATAAGCTTAATTAAGGATTATTAATTAACAATTTTAACATTTTTTACGATAAGAATTAAGATTATGTTCTAAGCTTCAATTTGGTATAATAAACTCACTCTTTCGTATTATGGTTTAGGAGATTAGGCTGCCGTAAAAACGTGTACAAACACGAAGTGATTTAGGGAGAAACAAAGAATGATAATAATAATAGAAATAATAAAAATCTCGACGAAAACAATACCTGTTCCGACGGACAGTCGGAACAGCTAAAAATAACAAACCTGTGAAAGTTTGAGCTCAATCGGTCGTCGTAGTTGCAAGATATTAATGAATGAAAAAAACACCCTTGTCACACGAAGTTGTGTGCTTTCAGATGGTTGATTTCGAGACCTCCTATTCTAAATCTGAGGTCTCAAAAAACAATACGTGGAAAATTACTTCTTTATCGAAAACTACAGTACTTAAGAGGGAGCCGTTTCTCACAATGTTTTATTCTATCAACCTGTCCCCATTACTCGTCACCAAGTAAGGTTTTATGCTAATAATTATTTTGAGTAATTACCAATAGTGTCCACTGCCTTTAACTATCGAGCATTATTGAGCGCTGATAGCGCTGTTTAAGACGGCTGTATGTTAACTATTGAGCGTTATGATGGAATAAAGGCATCCCACCACTGCAGCGGCAGCTTAAAGACAGTCTCCGTCGCCTGTATAACTAAAGTCTCCTTTTTAGGGTTTAATTGGAAAAAAGGGTTGACAAATAGAGGGACAGCCTCCAATTATTAAAACTGGTCCATTGGCCAAATGATTGAACTTCAAAAAGGAACACGCGAGATTATTTCCATCCAAGATGTGCATCCACCATTCGAATTGCTTATTATTATACACGGCTTTTGTTTTGGTTATTTGTTGGTTCTTTGTATAACTTGCGCTTGATGTTTTAACTAGTACCAAATAGGAGCAAACAGAAGTAACATAGATGTATAGAGTGTAAGCCCACACAGTTTGATGGCATTAGAGGTGGGACGTGTTGCCATCATAGTTTGCCAAAATAAATATTTACCGAGACGCATAACGATAATTAGTCCTCAAAACGGACTTTACACCACACTATAAATAACACGCATACACAACTAGTTAGTGATTGTATTGTTATCCGTTAAGTGGAATGGTTGACATCGTCTGGCTCCTGGGAACACAAACAACATCAGTAGTGTTGTTGCCACAAATAAAAAATTACATTGTGAAATGTGATGATCATGCATAGAGTTCATGGTGATGTTATGAGGTTTGTTTTTACTGTGCAGGAATGTACGGTGCCCAATATCTACCACGGGTACACAATTAAAAGTTGTGAGCTGTCCTGTGTAGTATTGTTTGATATAGCTTTGTTGTGGGTGTGTGGGGGGGGGGGGGGCTGTGCAACAAGAGAAAGGGACTGACTTTTATGCAATTTATGCAATTTGAAGTTTAACTCACCGTGCCCTAATCGTTTTTGTTTTTCCCACAAGTTTGACATTGTTCATCAACGGATTGGTCAAGAGGTTCATTTTATAATTTATAGGAGAGTGATTGGTAACAAGTATTTGTTAAAATGACATTGCCCTATTTTTGATGTATTTGTAAGCTGTCCCTAGCATGATCAGATCCCCTTAATTTGTTTTGTTGGTTAATGAAATCTGGATTAAAAGGAAAATGGTGTCAAATCCACTTGGAATTGTTTAGTCTAGTAAGCTTTACCGTAACACCATGTAATTAAAATCCCTAATTCAGTTGCGGTGATTCTAAAAAGAGCCATTAAGTTTAACCTCCAGGTTTTAAACAGTATGCTCTGATCGTCGCCTGGAGAATTAGCATACTCATCGAAACGTCGAGTTTCAAATCCTTCTAACTCTACATTCATAAGTTATCAAATTAAATTGAGCTGTTCGCAATAATTTAAAGTCATATTCCATAACAATTGCAATGGTTGCAACAGGCCACCTTAGATTGAGAAACGACCCTTGTATCATTTGAACTCTATTAATACGGATGGGTTTTTCCAGTCGTGTGGAAGTAGTGCAGTTTTTTCCGATATATAACGCTGATTATTTGGAATTACGGTCAGTAAAGAAGAGCATTGTTTGTGAAGACCTACTCCTAAAGTTTCTGTTTTGGTCAAGTGGAATTCAGCATAGCAAAGAAATGCAGCTGTACGCAGTGAGCATTTAGCCACAAACAAGTCTACAACTTAAGGTAAGCCTATATAGACTATAATTATATATATTTTACTTAAATTAATTTCAAATGTTGTGGACCTGTGACAAAAGCGTATCTTGGAACGTAAGCGTAGCTGTGTATATTTGAATGTTAGCGTATGGCTTGACTCAGGATTGAAAGCGAACCTTTTGATGTAATGCTTGACTTGAAGGATTGAAAGCGTATCTTGGAATGTAAGCGTAGCTGCGTATATCTTGGAAAGTGACCAGATCTTTTGAAACAACTCAAAGGAAATGGCGACTGCTTTTGATTGCTTTGTCGAGTCGCGACTACCGCTATTCAACTCACTCGGTTAATCGTGCTGCTACGACTATGTATTATACAAGTAGTCGCGATCGGCTTGGTTAACCACTTTTGTCGCTCACGACTATTCACAACAACTTTTTACAAAACACCACCAAACATCATTGACACAATCCTTCAATCCTTTCAGTACGAGTTTTATTTTAGTGCGCCTTCTGCAAACAGTATGTCGCCATGCATGTTGGACAATGGGAGTTCATGTTTTGCGACTAGTCGAAGTCCCTGCTATTTGAGGCGCGACCATTAGCCGAGTAATAACTGCCTTTTTACGATCGATGGGCTCCGTTAATTGTTACTTGTTGTCTTTATAAAACATTGTTTATTATGCTACTCTCACAATAACACCGACAAAATAACAAACGGCGGTATCATTACGTTTTGAAAACATCAATCTGTTTTAATTACCTGAAAACTCGTACCAAAAACACATTAGAAAGTTGCGATCATAATACATATCGGATTCGACAACCGGCTGACAAACCCACGATGACAAACATGTATTTTGATGTATGGCTCCCAACCCCTCCCAAGCTAATGGCTAGACCCGAAAGCTGGGAGTTCATAGCGCCCGGGTTTACACTAAAGCCCCCACGAGACACGGCATGAGCGGTACGCTTTAAGGCTTACGTTCCGATTGATCCACGCCGTGGGGGTATACAATAAGCTTCCGTCTATTCACGGAGTCTCTGAATGTTATAATCTTACGTTCGATTTTTGACCATTATTTACCATTTTGTTTCCATAATCTGATTACATAAGT